>NC_045732.1:4616204-4669680 GCF_009834535.1 Camelus ferus
GGCAGTTTTCAGCAATTATTTCTACACATAATCTTTCAGCCCCACTCTCTTTCTCCTTTCCTTCTCTCATTCCAAAGACATGAATATTGTCTTAAAAACTGTTACACAGGTTCCTGATGCTCTGTATATTTATTTATTTACTTTTAAAATCAATTTTCTGGGGAGAGGTACCAAGATGGCAGAGTAGAGAGACTCACGGCTTACCTCTTCCACAAATACACCAAGAATTACACCTACAAACCCACTGAATTGCACAGAACACCTACTGAACTCTGACAGAGTGTCTCTCACTTTGAAATACAGAAGGATTCTCACAAAATCCACTAAGAGAAAAAAAGAAAAAAATCAGTGCAGGACCAGACTTTCAGGGGTGGAGCAGCATAGGAAGAAAGGCACCCTCATGCTAGGAAGGCCCTTTTTCAGTTGGGAGATCAGCTGGGACAGAAGCAGAGCATCTGAGGAGAAAATGGCAGCAACACGGCAGACAGAATTGGCATGAAGGGTCTCTGCATTCTCCAGTCCTAGACTTGAGCCTGCAGGGACAAGCACAGACTGGTTTCTAGAGATTGGTGAGGACCCTGGGCATAGGGCTGGGGCCCACTGCACAGAGGCAGGCTCAGGGGACTGGAGAACAGAGTGAGTTTGGGCTAGGGGTGTGTGTGAAACAGAACAGCCTGATACACCCATAAAAAAGCACCAATGCTGGTGTTTATGGTGGGAAGGAGTGCAACACAGCCATGCCATAGCTGCTTTCTCCCCTTGGCTCCACTGTTGGTGCATTCTCCTGAGAAGGGAGGTGGGCTTGTTTATAGGCATTACTGCTACATAGAGGCGGGGCTGAAAGCTGAATCCATAGCCAGCAGCCCTGTGACTTCACAGTCAGGACTGAGATTTGTTTACAGACCCAAGCAGAGGGTGGATGTGCTCCCTCTGGATCTTTGTGGAACCACATTTCTGGGACAATGAAGCAGTTAGTGGAGTTCTGGTGTATGATATGGGCAAGTGCAGGTATTTACAACAAGCCAGCACAAGGTACTGTATGTAGAGATGGGGCTGAGGTCTGTACTGATCCTTTGGCACACCACAGATTCAGGTGTGTGGCTGCACTCTCACTATGGTGGGTCTTAGCACCTGACATTGGCAGGTCTGCACTGGTAGTTCCTGGGGCCTAGAACCTGGGGGACACCAGAGTGGGTGGCTGACATTGACACAGCTAAGGTGGGGACAAAGGCAGTGTCAACAAAGAGTACTTCATAAGCCTGCATAACAAGTGACATACAACACCACAGAGAGCACTTCCCAGGGGATATCTCCTATGGAGGTACACTCACTGATTCTTCTTCCCAGCTGGAGCACTCCAAACCTGCCTATCACACACCACAGCTCAGAAATGGGTCTAGAAGCCTCTCTTTCAGCAAGAGGGGAGCAGACCCAGCCCTTGTCAAAGCTGTGGAATCCGTAGAACAAAAAAGGAAGCTCCACTCAACAGTAATCAGGGCAGGATCTAATCATAAAAACACCAATCACAACCACAATCAAAGGGATAACAGCTAAAACACATGGAAGAAAGAGGTGGCAACCATCCATACTAAGAACAGCCCTCACAACAAAACTATTAGGCACACATAGTCTACAAAGGAATGCTCCCACTTTAAATAAAAATAAACAAAATATAAAACAGTCCTTCAGTAGATAACTGATACTCCTGAATCCATAGAGCTAGAGAAATCTAAGTAAAATGAAGAAGCAGAGGAACCACTCCCAATTAAAAGAACAAGATAAGTGAGCTGAAGGAATGAACAACCAGACAGACCTTGACAGTCTACTAGATCATTACTACAAAAGGTGATAAAAACACTAAAGGAAATGAGAGACTATGAAGAGTCAGAGAGTACTATGAAAAGGGAATAGAAACTATAAGGAGGAGCCAGTTAAAAATAGAAGATTCAATGGCTGAGATAAGATCTAAGCCAAAGGCAGTCAAAATCAGACTAGATAATGCAGAGGAACAAATAAGAGATGTAGAAGGCAAGACAATAGAAGTCACCCAATCAAAACAAGACAGAAAAGCAAATAAAATCCAAGGAAAGCAATATAAAACACCTATGGGATAATATAAAGTGTGCTAAACAATGCATAATAGGGGCCCCAGAAAGAGAAGAAAAAGCAAAGGGGATTGAAAAAGTACTTGAAGAAATTATGACCGGAAACTTCCCAAACCTAAATAAGGAATCAGATATCCAAGTACAGGAAGCAAAGGGGTCTCAAACAAGAATCCAAATAGACCTACACGAAGGAATATTATAATTAAGATCGCCACAGTAAAAGATAAATAAATTATTCTAAAGGCAGCAAGAGAAAAACAAAGAGTTATTTACGAGGGAACCCCCATAAAACTTTCAGCTGATGTATGGGAGTGACAAGATATAGTCAAAATTCTGAATGAGTAAAAACTGTAACCTAGTATACTCCATCTAGCAAGGCTAACCTTTAGAATAGAAGGAAAGAAAAATAATTTCACAGACAAGCAAAAATTAAAAGAATTCAGCAATATTAAACCTATCCTAAAAAAAACATTGAAAGACCTACTTTAAATAGAAAAGAAGCAGGATGCTACAGAAACGAGAAACCATAATTGGAAATATGATAACTACAATGTGTTGCAATAGAATAAACACGATGTACATGAAGATGTAAAAAAAATTATAAAAAGAACATCAAAATCATAAAAGGTGGGAGAGGGGAGAAAGAACACATAATAGTAAGGGGTTAACATACTTGAAAAATGGTAACCACAAATCAAAAGCATACAATGGAGTCACAAAAAACAAAAAGAAACCTAGCTAATACAAAAGAAAATTATCAAAACACAAAAAGCAAAACAAAAAGGAAAAGAAAGGAACAAAGAAGAAATACCAAATCAACAGGAAAAGTTCAAAATGGTAATAAAAAAAATCTATCAATAATCACTGTAAATATCAAAGGACTCAGTCAAAGCTGATAAACAAATTAAGCAAAGTTGCAAGATATAAAATTAACATGCAAAAATCAGTGTCATTTGCATTTATATATACTTGCAATAAAAATATGAACAGGATAATTAAGAAAACAATTTCATCTTTTCCAATTTGGATCCCTTTATTTCTCGCTCTTGCCTTATTGCAGTGGCTAGGACTTCCAAGACTATGTTGAATAGGAGTAGTAACAGTGGGCAGCCTTGTCTTGTCACAGATTTTAGTGGGAAGCTTTTGAGTTTTTCACCGTTGAGTACTATGCTGGCTGTAGGCTTGTCATATATAGCTTTATTATGTTGAGATATGTTCCCTCTATACCCACACTGGTGAGAGGTTTTATCATAAATGGGTGTTGAATTTTATCAAATGCTTTTTCTGCATCGATTGAGATGATCATGTGGTTTTTGTCCTTTCTCTTGTTGATGTGATGTATTACATTGATTGATTTGTGTAGGTTGAACCATCCTTGTGTCCCTGGGATGAACCCCACTTGATCATAATGTATAATCTTTTTTATGTGCTGTTGGATTCTATTTGCTAATATTTTGAAAGAATTTTTGCATCTATGTTCATCAGTGATATTGGCCTATAATTCTCTTTTTTTTTGTAGTGTCTTTGCCTGGTTTTGGTATCAGGGTGGTGGTGGCTTCATAGAATGAGATTGGGAGTATTTCCTCCTTTTCAATCTTCTGGAAGAGTTAGAGAAGGACTAGTATGAGTTCTTTGTATGTTTGGTAGAATTCTCTGGTGAAGCAATACGGCCCTGGACTTTTATTTGTAGAGAGGTTTTTTTTTTTTTTATTCCTAATTCGATTTCATTTCTAGTGATCAGTTTGTTCAAGTGATCAGTTTCTTCTTGGTTCAGTCTTGGTGACTAATCTACTACAAAGGAGGCAAGAATATACAATGGAATAAAGACAGTCTCTTCAGCAAATGGTGTTGGGAATACTGGACAGCAGCATGTAAAGCAATGAAGGTAGAACACTCCTTTACACCATATACAAAAATCAACTCAAGATGGATCAAAGACTTAAACATAAGACAAGATACAATAAACCTTCTAGAATAAAATATAGGCAAAACATTATCTGACATACATCTCAAAAATTTTCTCCTAGAAGAAATAAAAGCAAGAATAAACAAATGGGACCTAATGAAACTTACAAGCTTCTGCACAGCAAAGGAAACCATAAGTAAAACAAAATGACAACCTACGGAATAGGGGAAAATTTTTGCAAATGAAACTGACAAAGGCTTGATCTCCAGAATTTATAAGCAGCTCATATGACTTGATAAGAAACAACCAAACAACCCAGTCCAAAAATGGGCAGAAGACCTAAACAAGCAATTCTCCCAGGAAGACCTACAAATGATCAAAAGTCACATGAAAAAATGTTCAACATCACTAATTTTCAGAGAAATGCAAATCAAAACTACAATTTGGTATCACCCCACACCAGTCAGAATGGCCATCATTCAAAAATCCACAAATGACAAATACTGGAGAGGCCGTGGAGAAAAGGGAACCCTCCTACACTGCTGGTGGGAATGCAGTTTGGTACAGCCACTGTGGAAAACAGTATGGAGATTCCTCAAAAGACTAGGAATAGACTTACCATATGACCCAGGAATCCTGCTCCTGGGCATATATCCAGAAGGAACCCTACTTCAGGATGACACATGCACCCCAATGTTCATAGCAGCACTATTCACAATGGCCAAGATATGGAAATAGCCTAAATGTCCATCAACAGGTGACTGGATAAAGAAGTGGTGGTATATTTATTCAATGGAATACTACTCAGCCATAAAAACCGACAACATAACACCATTTGAAGCAACATGGATGCTTCTGGAGAATGTCATTCTATGTGAAGTAAGCCAGAAAGAGAAAGAAAATACCATATGAGATCACTCATATGTGGAATCCAAAAAAAAAAACATAAATACAAAACAGAAACAGACTCATAGACATAGAATACAAACTTGTGGTTGCCAACGGGGTGGAGGGTGGGAAGGGATAGACTGGGATTTCAAAATTGTAGAATAGATAAGCAAGATTTTGCTGTATAGCACAGGGAAATATATACAAGATCTTATGGTAGCTCACAGAGAAAAAAATGTGACAATAAATATATATATGTTCATGTAAAACTTAAAAATTGTGCCCTACACTGGAATTGGACACAACATTGTAAAATGATTATAAATCAATAAAAAATGGTAACAAAGAACAAGTTGGAGATCATATTTTCTGACTTGTAAAGTTACATCAAATCTACATTAATCAAAATACTGTTTCACTGGTATAATGACATAAATATAGACCAATGGAACAGAAGAAAGAGTCTAGAAATAAACCCTTGAATATATGGTAAATAGATTTTTAAAAATTGAAGTATAGTTGATGTACAATATTATACAAGTTACAGGTGTACAATATAGTGATTCATAATTTTAAAGGTTATACTCCATTTATAGTTATTATAAAATATTAGCTATATTCTCCCTGTTGTACAATGGTCAGCAGAATTTTGACAAGGGTTCTAAGATCATTCAAATGGGAAATAACAGACTTTTCAACAAATAGTACTGGGAAAACTGGATATCCACGTGGAAAAAAGGAATATGTATTCTAACATCTTATACAAAAATTAACTCAAAAATTATTAAAAACCTAAATGTAAGAGCTATGCTATAGAATTCTTAGTAGAAAAATAGAAAAAAAATCATAATATTGCAGTTAACAATGATTTCTTGTATATGACACCAAAAACACAGACAAAAAAGAAATAAGTTGGTAAAATGGACTTGATCACAGTTAAAAATTTTGTGCATGAAAGAGCACTATTAACAGAGTGAAATTACAAACCAGAGAATCGGAAAAAATACTTGGAAATCATATATATGATAAGAGATTAATATCCAGAATATATAAGGATCTATTAAACCTCAACAACAGAGAAACAAAGAATCCTATTAAATATGGGCAAAGGACATAAACACTTCTCAAAAAAAGATAAACAGATGGACAGTGAGCACAGGAAAAGATGCTTATCATCAAAGATTGTGAAGGAAATACAAATTGGAACCATAAACCAGGTGGAAAATAAAGTTCAAAATAACAATAAACACATATTCAACAGTAATTACTATAAATGTCAATGGACTAAATGCTCTAATCAAAACACATAGAGTGGCAAATAGGATAATAAAACAAAAGCCTACAATATGCTGCCTACAGAGACCCACTTTAGGGTGAAGGACGCACAGATTGAAAGTGATAGGAAGGAAAAAAATATTTCATGCTGATGGAAATGACAGGAAAGCAAGAGTAGAAATACACATATCAGACAAAATAGACTTTAAAACAAAGGCCATAAAGAAAGATAAAGACGGGCATTATATAATGATCAAAGGAGCAATACAAGATGTGGATTTCACACTTATTAACATATATGCACCCAATATAGGAGCATCTAAATATGTAAAACATACTAACAGACATAAGGTTAGAAATTAATGGGAATACAATAATAGTAGGAGAATTTTACATCACACTAACATCATTGGACAGGTCTTCCAGAAAGAAAATCAATAAGGCAATGGAGATACTAAATGACACAACAGAACAGTTGGACTTGGTTGATATTTTTAGGACATTACATCCCCAAAACATAGAATATACTTTCTTTTCAAGTGCTCATGGAACATTCTCTAGGATAAACCACATACATGGGCACAAAAGAAGCCTCATTAACTTTAAGAAGATAGAAATTATTCCAAGCATCTTCTTTAAACACAATGGCATTAAACCAGGAATCAATCACAGAAAAACAAGTGAGAAAAAAATAACAGCCTGGAGACTAAACTACTACAAAACCAATGAATCAACACTGAAATCAAGGAAAATTTTTTTAAAAATACCTTGAGAAAAATGACAATGAAAACACAACCACACAAAATCTATAGGATGCAGCAAAAGCAGGCATAAGAGGGAAGTTCATAGTGATACAGGCCTTCCCCAAAATAGAAGAACAATCTCAAATAAATAACCTAGCCTACAACCTAAAAGAATTAGAAAAAGAAGAACAAACAAAACCAAAAGTCAGCAGAAGGAAAGAAATAATAAAAATCAGTGAGGAAATAAGTAAAACAGAGTTGAAAAAAAATAGAACTCAATCAAAGCAAGAGCTGGTTTTCTGAGACAGTAAACAAAATTGACAAACCTCTGACCAGGCTCACCAAGAAGAAAAGAGAGAGCACACAAATAAACAAAATAAGAAATGAAAATGGAGAGATTACAACCATCACCACAGAAATACAAAAAATCAGAGAGAACATGATGAACCACTATATGGTGATAAACTGGACAACTTAGAAGAAATGGACAAGTTTTTAAAAACCTAAAGTCCACCAAAACTGAACCAAGAATAAATAGATCACTTGAACTGACCAATCACCAGAAATGAAATAGAATCAATAATAATAATAAAAAAAAAACTCCCTGCTAACAACAGTCCAGGAAAAGCTGGCTTCACTGGGGAAGTATACCAGACATAAAAAGAAGAGCTCATATCAATCCTTCTCAAACTCTTCTGAAAGTTTGAAGAGGAAAGAATACTCTCGTACTCATTCTATTAATCCACAATAACCCTGATATCAAAGCCAGAGAAAGACACCACCAAAAAAGAAGACTATAGGCCAATATCACTGATGAGCATTGATGCAAAAATCCTCAACGAAATATTAGCAAACCGAATCCAACAACACATAAAAAAGATCATACACCATGAATAAGATGGGTTCATCTGAGGGACGCAAGGAAGGTTCAACATGTGAAATCAAGCAACATGATACATGACATCAACAAGAGAAAGGAAGCAAATCATATGATCATCTAAATAGATGTAGAAAAAGCTTTTGATAAAATTCAACACCCATTTATGATAAAAAAAATCTTACCAAAGTGGTTATAGAAGGAACATATCTCAACATAATAAAAGTTATGATAAATCTACAGCCACCATAGTACTCAATAGTGAAAAGCTGAAAGCCTTCTCACTAAAATGGAACAAGACACGGATGCCCACTCTCACCCCTTCTGTTCAATCTAGTATTGGAAGTTAAAGCCATAGCAATTAGACAAGAAAAAGAAGGAAAAGGGATCCAGTGTAGAGCACATTTTTTCACTTATACATGAACATACGTATATTCATTGTCACATTTTTTTCACTGTGAGATACCAAAAGATCTTGTATATATTTCCCTGTGCTATACAGTATAATCTTGTTTATCTATTCTACATATGCCTGTCAGTATCTACAAATTTTGAAATCCCAGTCTGTCCCTTCTGTAAAATGACTGTAACTCAATACAAAAATGTTAAAAAAAGATCCAAATTCTAAGAGAAGAGGTAAACTTGTCACTATATGCAGATGACATGATACTATAATTGAAAATCCTAAAGGCTCCACACAAAAACTACTAGAGCTGATAAAAGAATTTGGCATTGTAGCAGGATACACGATTAACATACAGAAATCAGTGGCATTTCTTTGCTCTAACAGTGAAATATTAGAAAAGAAATGTAAAGAAAGAATCCCCTTTAAAATTGCATCCAAAAATAAAAATAAATACAATACAATACAATGCTTGGGAATAAATTTGACCAAGGAGGTGAAAGACTTACATGTGGAGATTTACAAAACATTGTCTAAGGAAATTAAAAATGACTTAAAGTAGTGAAAGATATCCCATGTTCTTGGCTTGGAAGAATTAATATTGTTATAATGTCCATACTACCCAAAGCAATCTACAGATTTAATATGATGTCTTCAAATCATCCAGGATCTTTTTCACAGAATTGGAACAAATAATTCTAAAATTTATATGGAATCACAAATGACCCAGAATTGCCAAAGCAATACTAAAGGAAACGAAGCTGGAGAAATAACCCTCCCACACTTCAGACAATACTACACAGCTACAGTAAACAAAACAGCATGGTATTGGTACAAAAACAGACATATGGATCAATGGAACAGAATAGAGAATCCAGAAGTAAACCCATAAAGTTGTGGTCAATTAATCTTTGACAAAGGAGGCAAGAACATACAATGGAGAAAAGACAGTCTTTTTAGCAAATAGTGTTGGGAAAACTGGACAGCTGCATGTAAATCAATGAAATTAGAATACTCCCTCACAACATACACAAAAATAAACTCAAAATGACTTAAAGACTTAAACATAAGACAAGACACTATAAAATGCTTAGAAGAAAACAGAGGCAAAACATTTTCTGACATAAATCTTAGCAATGTTCTCCTAAGGCAATCTACCCAGGCAATAGAAATAAAATAAAAAATAAACAAATGTAACCTAATTAAACTTATAAGCCTTTGTGCAGCAAGGGCAACCATAAGCAAAATAAAGAGACAACCTATGGAATGGGAGGAAATATTTGCAAAAGATGAGACTGCAAGGGCAGAGATAAGTGTTGACAAAGAAAATATACAACTCAGAGCTTTCTTAAAATTTTCTACCAGTGTAAAAGATAGCCTTAAAAGAAAATATATCAGCCACAGAACTACTTGGAAAAGAGGAAATTTTTGGACCTTACTGGAGCACATGAAATCTTAATTAATTGGAATGCTGGTCATCCTGGACTGGCAATACTCATTTTGCTTAACTATCAGCTGTATTTCTGTCTTACTTTCTCTTTCCACCTGCCCTTCCCCCACGTTCTCCACAACTGGGATTCTATAAGTGCTAGTTTAGAGCTCTCTAAAGAGTCAGAGTACAAAGCCATGAAAATGGTTGAAAGGCAACAAAGCTTTGGAAGAGAAAGAGGATTTTATGTCACCCCTAAAGCTTTAGAAAATGCCAGGGAACAGGGCACCTGACTTAACATGGAAGCTATTTGTTTCACACAGGCCAACTTCTGAATGTTTCATTTAGCCCCAGCAAGACACGTAGGCCTAAATTAGACAGCTTTCAAAGCACACTTGCCTTTTGTGAAGAAAAATCACAAATCACAGAGCATGTAACACACTTTTACTTGCTCTGATATCTAAAGGAGACATCGGTTGCGGTGATTGGTGAAGAAAGCAGTACTTCCTATTTAAGGGGAAGGCACAGACTGTCAAGTCTCACAGTCAGGGAATTAGAGAAGTCATATTCTGTATGGCTTGACAATTACTTTTTTAAAAAGGTGCTCATGTAGAATCTGAGCATGGCTACACACCCAGGCACAGAGCCTGCCTCATGCTTAGAAAAGATAAGCAGTGACCCAGGCCCAGGAAAGCTGTGTAGGAAACAAGCAGAGGTCAGGTTTAAGGATGAGACAGTGGCAGGTGGTTAAATGCTTTCCTACTGAAGTGGGGCAGTCACATGAGAATGGAATTTTCTGCTCTGGGAACTGGAAGGGTAGGGCAGTGGTGGAGGGAGTCACATTTCTTTCATAACATAGGTGCTATATGAGGGTATGAAGTGAAAGCCATTAATAGATGATCTTTTCTAGCACACTCAGTAACTTTCCCTCAGGATCCTCCCCTTTATTTCTAGGCTCCTGAGTACAGACAGCTACTGGATTTTTACCAGTATTTATTTAGATTCCACCGAACTTTTTTCCTCTCAGATTTTTTTCAAGTCCAGCTGTAAAACAGGGAGGTGTTTGGTGTGGAGAGTAAATGGGGGATTTTAACATGGTTTTCTTAGTTCCATGTATGTCATATACAAGTAATATAGGACATGTTGGGGAATAAAAATAATAAAAGACCAAACAAATTGACTGGAAATACCACTGTTGCTCTTTACCACTTCTCAGTTTAGAACTGTATTGAAAAGACCTTTTCACTAATGGTTAATTTTGTTTTGGATCTAAGAAAGTTTGGTACTGTGTACTGCCCTTGTACAGATCTGTAGAAATACATCTGAGACTCTTAAACCAACTTTTTGTAGGATTTACAAAGGCCATTTGCCTTTTTCCTTTCTCAAAAAAAAAAAAAAGAACCTTAACACACTACTGGAAATATCATACTAGTTAATCTGTAAAATTCAGACTGAGATTCAGGAGAGAGCCCTAGGTATAAAGCAAGTCCATAATAAACTCATTTGTGGCAGATGATTGGTACTGTCATCCTCTTTGACAACTTTCTTCACAAAGCCAAGATTAGATGGAGCTTCCAGGTCAAAATTATTTGCACAAATCCCATTTTTTTCCCCAGAAGTAAGAAGTCAAATGACAACCGACAACATCTGATGATTTAGGCTATATAAGCCAAGACCAAACTGTGGAAAGAGGGGTATCAGAGAAGATATAATAGGAAATCACATTGATGTTTTAAAAATTATAGGAACAAGGCAGCTATCAAGAAGAGGTACATAGAAAACTGGCCCCAATTTATAAATGGAAAAGACACATATGAATTAGTTCTTTAAAAACACAGAATTAAAAAGCTAAAAGAAGAGATAATTAGAAAATAGTTCCTATTTACATATGAAAAAGGTAAACAAAGTTATTTAAAGTTCTTCCTCTAAGGAGAAATATTATTTTGTGTTTAGTTTAGCTAGGGCTAAGAAATCAAGGAGCCATCCTGGCCCTTCTCTGCTACCCTAACTCTTCAATTAAAAGGTCTTTCTTTCTTGAAGAGAAAAGTAATAGTTTGATCCTTTAGAGATGTCTGTATTTATAACTGGCTGTGGTAGTAACAGAGGTGGCTCTTTCACTAAGACATCTCATTTTTTTGAGCCTACAGACTCTTGAGTGAGGACCTGGATTCTATTGGCAATGGGAGTTCTGAAAATGCTGACAATATATAGTGCATGACCCAAGTTACCTAAGGGCTACCTTGTGCAGCAAGTGGAAGTGGGTTAACCATGACTGAATATCCATGGGAAAGTGTACAGCCAGTGTATCAATCCCAATAGGGGAAAATGTGTTCAAACAACACATCTCCTTCCCCCAGGAGTATTTTTACATGCTTTAAAAATAGGCTTTTTTAAAAGTGTAAATCAGTACAAAGTGTTAAGCCTACCAGGTTTTAAAAATAGTGCCAATTGTGTCTAAAAATCCACAAACTTGATGTGATATGTAGAGAAGTAAAACTACAGGTCTTCATAAAAAGACGTAAGAAGAGTCCTGTTTTAGGAAAACTTCAATGGGCACATAGGCCATGTGTAAGCCAGGCTCTAAAGCTCTGAGATTTTCAGTTGTGCCCTGAACTGATGTTGAGAATGCTATTAATCAGTATTATTAATTCAGACTCTGCTAATTTGGAATTGATCATTAGAATGTAGTGGATTCAAGTTTATCTATAGGCTATCTATGAAAAAGGGAGTTGGCTAAGTGGGTATTTTAAGACCTAGCTAGAGTGTGAGTTGGGAAAAGCAAGCATTGTAACTTGTGAGACATATTTCCTTACATGTTCTAAACCACAAAGCACTCATGTACCCATGGATTATTTTTATTTATTTATCTGGCAAATGTTGGGGTCTCTATTAGCAATAATGTTAGCTTACACCCTATGACTAAATATACCTGAAAGTAAAATTTTCTTTTAAGCCACTCTGCAGTTCAGTTACCTGCTGCACACCATCTCTCCATCCCCTCAACAGGCTCTTAATTCTCCACTATGACAATATTTCTACTTGTTGCTATGCTATGGCAGTAAGGGTAGAAAAGTAGGGGAGGTTGATCTTTAAGGAAAATGGAATAATGGAACCAGTGTAATATCTCAGCTGAAAAGCACCATTTTTAAAGCTAAATCCCATTATAGAACAATAACATATTCATTCTCTTGCTTATATTCTGGGCTGCTTGATATGCATATACTGGTTACTTAACTAGTAAAGGCCCAAATCCCCTTCCAAAATCTTAAGTGAGAGGAGGGGTTCCCTGGCCTCACCCATCTAAACCAATTGGAAAAGCAACACATCCATTTTTGGGGACAAGGATCATTGGGGGTGTTGCAGGTTCACCTAGCAGGGAAGCAGATGAGTAGCTCACTGTTGTGTGGAGCAGCCTGCCTCCTTGGTGCTGGCCTTAGAGAGGCATGTGTCCCAGAGATGCCCAAGCTCCTAGAGAAGTTCATGGCCCCAGAGAAGCTGATATCTCTATAGAAACCTATAGCTTCAGAGATGCTCATGTTGCCAGAGATGTCCACGGCACCAGAGATACATATGTCTTCAGAGAAACCTACATCCTCAGAAATATTTATGGCCCTAAGCTTGCCCATGGTCCTATTACAGTCATGGTGGAGGTCTGCACACTGGCTTTTTACTTGATCTATCTGAACTTGAAGGCCTCCTTCCCTGGAAAGAGTGCCATTCTTCATCAAGGTATTCAGGTCTCCATCAACACCCATAAAGCTGAGAGGATTGGTCAAAGGAGTTTCCAGATGCTGAGATAATAAATTCCCTAACTGAGAACAGGTACAGCCCTCTGGTGGTTCATCAAACAGGCTTTCAATTTCTGTCATGAGAGCAAGGAATGATTGACAAGCATTAGAAATAGGAGTAAAACCAGGCAAGTATCACATTGACCTATAGGGATCCTGCTTGCTGTCACATGTGGTAGCAAATGACTTTCTGCCCCCTCCTCACCCCCAAACATCTTTTCTTCATCAATTGACATAGTACTTTAAAAGCACTACTATTAAAGATACTCAAGGGTCTTATATCTATAAAAGTCCCCATTTTTTGATAAATGCAATTTCATTACTGGAAGCAAGGAGGGCAAGGGAGAGGATCACTAACATTTATTGAATAATGAATAACTCCATGTGCTGGGCACTTTACATATAGTATTTCCTTTTATACTTATAAGATTCCTGTTAGTTAGGTATTAGCTGTGTTTCAGAGATGAGTAAACTAAGGCTCAGAGAATTTAAGCAAGTAACCCAAATTCACACATTTAGGATGTGCTAGAGCTGGGATCTTACTCTGCCTCCCTTTTTTTAATGCTTTACAAAGTCTATGACTTGTCTACTCCTTTTATGCTGCTTCCAATGTATATTTTCACTTTCAGGGATAACACAATCATTCACTAATACTTTACATTATTGATTCTTAACCTTTGGTAGGGGCATCATAGACTCCTTTGAAAATCTGAAGAAAATGATGGTCCTTCTCAGAAAATTGCATGCATGCACATGTGTGTCCATGAGACAGTGCACAAACAATTTTTAGGCATAATTTCAGGGGTTTCACAGATCCCCTGAAGGGCATCTGTGGACACCTATGGGTTCATGGACTCCAGTTAAGAGCTCCTGCTTTTGGGTATAGGTATATCAATCTTATTTTCCTGGAAATCCCCAAATTACACAATGCACACAGAAACAAACAGTGATAACCCTTGGAGAGAGAAACTGAGTTGGTAGGTGGCTGGGAGAGTCTTTTAAATTTTCTCTTTGTACATTTTTGTATTCTGCATATTCTAATTTGTACGACCTTTAAACAAAATCAACAAGGTTATCTGAGTGATAGTGTGGGCCCTTTTTCTTTTCTGATCTGTATTTTAAAATAATGTTAATAATTATCATTATTTTAAAAGGAAGCCTTATTTACTTTTAAATTAAGAATCGGAGAGTGATCTAATTCTATCTTGAATGAATCTGATTCTCAGGAATTAGACAGGAATAAGTGAAAGGACTGGGTTTAGAATAGGGGACTTGCCCTGGTGGCTTTCTGGAGAAGGCTGCTAATAGGTAAAAGAGGTGGCCTAGGAAAGACCCTAGGAAAGAAGTCCTCTACTTCTCAGTTCTGCCTAAGGCTTGGTCTTTCCGGGGCTGCTTATTTCCCACAATTTTAATCATGCTTCAGTTCTTCTTCTTCCTTCTTCTTCTTCTTCCTACTTCTTTCTTCTTCCTTCTTCTTCTCCTGTTTCTCCTTCTCCTCCTCCTTCTTCCTTTTCTTCTTTTTCTTCTTTTTAAATGGAACCAAGGCAACTAACTGTTGCCTTTCAAGAGGACATCCAAAAGTTTAGGATCTGATGTAATCATAATAAACTTATTTTCACAATAAAAGGAATATTTGTTTATATATAGGGAGTAGAAAAGCTTATGTCTTATCTGGCATAAAGTAGATTCACACCCAGTTCCTAAACAGCACACCCTTTCCAAGAATTATTTTCTAAGAAGTATCCCTCCCCTCTACTTCAAACGTACCCTTAGGGATCCCTAGATTACAGAAGCAGCTCAGCACTTTCCATATTATGAAAGGAAATCCCTGTTGACTTGTTTAACCCTTAATTAAAAACAGGTGTCTGACTTTGGTTTTGCTGGTATCATAAAGCAAAATCAACACACACAGCATGACCACTAAATGAACAGAGTTTATCATCTACATGGGAAGGAAATGAGAGTTTTAAATAAGGTTTTCCTAACTGGAAATATGGCAATTTGCTTGTTCTTATCAGTATGCCCAAGAACTTATTCTCTTGATGAATAACAAATGCCTGTATAATTTCCCTGTCATTCCCTCTTGTTCCTCCTGATAATTCCATACAGATCCAAAAATGGAACCAAACTTGTTTAGCTAGCTGAGAGTGATATTTACTATGTTCTGTGGAAATTAAGAAAAAGAGTTGTGCCTCAGAGCTTTGTAGAAACAGGATGTCTATAAACCAGAGAGTAAAGCAAGCCAGCCAGGCAAGTACCAACTCAACTCCTAGTGGGCTGGGCCTACTCAGAAGGGGCAAGAGGTTCTCTTTTTGAGACTATCCCCTCACATTTTCTAGCTTGTGCACATCTGCCTCCAGCATTGCTCTGTGCTTTCTAATTTCCAGGAGGCTCTCTAGCATACTCTGCTTGGGCTGTAGTCCTTTGTCAAAGCGGTTATACATCCCACATCAGAACCGTGAATAAATAAAAAGAAACACAAGTGGGTTAGTTTGGCTAGAGAAATAGATTATTTATGTTTCCTTTGTGTCAAGAAAATATTAGCCTGTTAGGTAGGCAGATCTCAAAAGAGAGGTAATTTTGATAATATTAAAAAGACTGGACATGCTCATAATTGAAGAGTAAAGTTCCTAGCATAAACATTTCTGCTGAAAGAGACACTTTGGCCTTGAGAAAACTTGAGCTTCATTTTAAAAGTTAAACTTTTTATTTTGAAATAATTATAGATTAAAATGCAGTTTTAACAAATGATAGAGAGTGACATCAGCAAGATGGAAAATTAGGAAGCTCAGACCATGTTCCCCCATGGAAACATTAAATAAACAAAAGATGAACCGAAGTAACTTTGTAAGAAATCTAGAAACCAATTATGAAGCTGCAGCAAGCAAGTGAATGTCCAACCAAAAGAAAAGCCATACCCAAACTGGTAGAAAAATTCATAGCTCTTTTGCTCATCCTTGCCCCACCCCCTCCCAAGTAAAGCATAGTGCATTTGGGAGGAAGGTACTCAATTCCCAGTTTCTCCTGCAGGATAGAAGGAAAAGAGTGGAAGTTGCTTGCAATGCTCTAGCTTGTCTTTGGGTAGCCCAAGTTTTGGTTTCTGTCTTGCCTGACTTGGAGCATTGACTGGAATGGTGGCATAGTTTGAATATCAGGTTGGAGGCTACTCAAAGTAGTGGCAGGTGAAAGCTTCAGGGGATCTGCAAACCCATGGGTGCCTGGGAGCAAGAGATTATGGGCAGAGGAATGCAAGAGAACTTCCAAGTCTTCTGAGAAGTAGGGTAACACACTTACAGAAATTAGTATGTTTACAAGCAGTTGAGTATATGAGGAATGGGAATAAAAGCACATGCACAGACTCAGGGAAGATGCATCTCCAGAAAAGATTTGACTGGACCCTGAGCCTTTAAACTGTGCTGGTTAGCATAGGGCTCCCCCTGCATGGAGCCAGACCTTGAAGGCTGGGAGAGACATTGACTTTTAAACGCCCAAATTTCAACAAAATATGAAAAGGCATAAAAATAAACAGTGAAACAGTCCATTTGAAGGAACAAAATAAATACCCAGAAACTGACTCTAAAAAAACAGGATTCTGCTTTACTTGAAAAAAAATTAAAAGATCTGTTTTAAAAATACTCAGTGAGGTCAAAGAGAATGGAACAAGATCATTTGAAATTGTTGAGTGTGAGGAACAAAAAGAAAGAAGAGTGAAGAAAAGTGAATAGAGCCCAAGGGACTTATGTACCAATATGGGCATTACATCAGTCCCAGAAGGAAAAGAGAGAAAGGGATGGAAAGGTTATTTGAAGAAATAATAACTGAAAACTTTCAAAATTTGAGGACAGAAATGAATATACAATGTAATAAGCTCAATGATTTCTAAGTAAGATCGATCTAAAGAGATTCACACCAAGACTCATTAAAATCAGACAGTTTGTCAAAGGCAAAGAGAATATTGACAGTAAAAAGAAAAGCAACTTGTTATGTACAAGATTATCAGTGGACTTATCAGTAGCTACCTTGCAGGTCAGAAGGCAGTAGGATGATATATTTAAATGCTAAAATAAAAATCTATTAGCTGTGAATACTTTATCCATCAAAACTGTCCTTCAAAACAGAAGGAAAAATTAAGAAATTCCAAGATAAATAAAAGCTGAGGGAGTTAACTACACTAGATCTGCCCTCTAAGATATGGTAAATGGAGTCCTTCAAGTTGAAATGAAAAGACACTAGAGAGTAACTCAGACCCATACAAAAGCATAAAGTTCTCTGGTAAAAGTAAACATATAGAAAAATATTTTTTAAACTCTATATTATTGTAATTTTGGTTCTTAAGTCCACTTTCAATTGTTTTATAGGATTTTAAAGATAAAAGCATAAAGAGTAACTATAAATCTATTTTAATGGGTATACAATATAAAATGATAAAATCTGTGAGATCAATAATATAAAGTGTTGGAGGGTCAAGCTATAAAGGAGTAGGATTTTTGCACATGGCTGTAGCTAAGATGTAGAAGTTTGAAGTGGGACCTAGTTAAACTTACAAGCTTTTGCACAGGAAAGGAAACCATAAGCAAAACAAAATGACAACCTACAGAATAGGAGAAAATATTTGCAAAAGATGAGACTGACAAGGGTTTGATTTCCAGAATATATAAACAGCTCATACAACTTAATAAGAAAAAAACAAACAACCCAATCCAAAAATGGGCAGAAGGCCTAAACAAGCAATTTTCCAAGGAAGAAATGCAAATGGCCAATAGGCACATGAAAAAATGCTCCATATCACTAATTATCAGAGAAATGCAAATCAAAACTACAATGAGGTATCACTTCACACCAGTAAGAATGGCTATTATTCAAATGTCCACAAATGATAAATAATGGACAGGGTGTGGAGAAAAGGGAACCCTCCTACACTGTTGGTGGGAATGTAGTGTGGTGCATCCATTGTGGAAAACAATTTGGAGTTTCCTCAAATGACTAAAAATAGACTTACCATATATCCATCAATCTCACTCCTGGGCATATATCTGGAGTGAACTCAAATTTGAAAAGATACATGCACCACAATGTTCATAGCAGCACTATTTACAATAGCCAAGATACAAAAACGACCTAAATGTCCTTCAAGAGATGACTGGATAAAGAAGATATTGTATATTTATACAATGGAATATTACTCAGCCATAAAAAATAATAAAATAATGCCATTTGCAGCAACATGGTTGTCCCTGGAGAATGTCATTCTAAGGGAAGTAAGCCAGAAGGAGAAAGAAAAATACCATATGATATCACTCATAGGTGGAATCTGAAAAAAAAAAAGACAAATGAACTTATATATAAAACAGAAATAGAGTCAAAGACATATAAAACAAACTTATGGTTACCAAGGGGGAAAGGGATGGGAAGGGATAAATTGGGAGTTCAAGATTTGCAGTGTTTTGCAGATACTGACTGGTATATATAAAATAGATAAACAATTTTATATGGTATAGCACAGGGAATGATATTTTATATCTTGTAGTAGCTTGCTATGAAAAAGAATGTGAAAATGAATATATGTATATTCATGTATGACTGAAGCAATGTGTTGTACACCAGAAAATGACACATTGTAAACTGACTATACTTAAATAAAAAAAAAATGTAGTAGTTTGCTAGAGCTACCAAATCAAAGTACTATAGACTTAGTATCTTAAACAACAAAAATTTATTTTCTCATTATACAAGGTCAAGATGTCAGCAGGATTAACTTCTTCAGATACCTCTTTCCTTGGCTTCTATCATTTTCTTCATATAATCTTTCATCCATTTGTGTCTGCATCATAATCTCTTCTTCTAAGGACACCAGTCATAGTGGATAAAGGACCATCTATATGACCTCACTTTATCTTAATTATGTCTTTAAAGGCTCTATATCCAAATACAGTCACATTTGTGGCACAGAGGGTTTCTTAATGTCAACATATAAATTTGGGGGGAGGGCACGATACAGCCCATAACATACACTATCAGTTTAAAATACATTGTTATACTGTCAGGATATTTCATGCAATCCCCATGGTATCCACAAAGGAAATATTTACAGAATATATGAAAGGAAATAGGAATGAAATCAAAGAATATCACTTAAAAGTCAACTACACACAAAGAAAGGTAGAAATAGAAAAAATGAAGGACAAAATAGCTAAAAGATATACAGAAAACAAATGAAAAAATGACAATGAGAACTTCTCTATCAGTATTTACTTTACATGGAAAATTAAACTCCTCAATCAAAAGGCATACAACTGGCACAATGGATTTAAAAATAAAACCGGATCTAACTATATGTTATTTATAAGAGACTCATTTTTTAATACAGAACTATAAGAGACTCATTTTAGATTTAAAGACATGCATAAGTTGAAAGTTAAAGAATTGAAAAATATATTCATGCAAGAAATAATGGAAAAAGAGTAGGGGCAGCTACACTAGTATCAGAAAAAAATAGTCTTTAAGTAAAAAACTGTTACAGAAGGCAAAGAAGGATATCATATGATGACAGAATAGTTAATTCATTAGAAATATATACATATTATAAATATATATGCACCAAACATCAGAGCTCCAAAATATATAAAGCAAACATTGACAACATTGAAGGAGAAATCATTCTACAATAGTAGTAGTAGACTTCAATGCTCTACTTTCAATAATGGATAGAACAGACAGAAGGGCAATAAGGAAATTAGACCAATTGGACCTAACAGACATATACAAAGCACTCTACCCCTCAAGAGCAGAATACACATTTTTCTAAAGTTCGCATAGAACATTTTCCTGGATATACCATATGTTGGGCCACAAAACAAGTCTTAAACTTAAAAATAAAAACATACAAAGTATCTTTTCCAATAACAGCAGAATGAAATTAGAAATCAATAACTGAAGGAAAACTGTAAACCCCACATATATGTAGAAAGTAAACAATATATTTGTTAACAATCAATGGGTCAAAGAAGAAATCATAAGAAATTAGAAAATATCTGGATACAAATGAAAGCAAAAGCAAACATATCAAAAACTTTAAATGCAGCAAAAGAAGTACTTAGAGAAAAAATTTTAGCTGGAAATACTTATATTAAAAAAAGAAAAATCTCAAATCAAAAACTTAACTTTCCATCTTAAGGAAGTACAGAAAGAACATACTAAAACCAAAGCTAGTGGAAAAAAGGAATAAGAAGGATTAAAGCAGAGTTGAACAAAATAGATAATAGAAAAACAATGTAAAAAAATTTCAATGAAACCAAGACGATTCTTTGAAAAGACCAACAAAAACCAACAAATATTTGCTAGATTAACTAAGAAAAAAGAACACTCAAAACTAAACCAGAAATGAAAGAGGGGATAATTCAAATCATTTTTTAGAAATAAAAAGGATTAAAAGAGGATAATATGAACAACTGTATGCCAACAATGCGAATAACCCAGATGAAATGGGATAAATTCTGAAAAACATACAAGCTACCAAGATGGACACATAAAGAGAAAATCTGAACAAACTTATACCTAGTAAGAATATTGAATCAGTAATCAAAAACCTCCCAACAAACAGAAAAACCCAGAACCAGTAGGCTTACTGATGAATTCTAACACACATTAAAATAATAATTAACACCAATCCTTTTCAGACTCTTCCAAAAAAAATTGAAGAAGAGGGACCATAACCTATCTCATTCTATGAAGCCAGTATTAACCTAATATCAAAGACAAACACACTACAAGAAAAAAAATTACACGCTGTTATCTCTTATGAGCATTGATGCAAAATACCTCAACAAAGTACTGACAAATAGCATTCAACAGCATAATAAAATGACTATACATATACCCAAGTGAGATTTATTCCTAGAATGCAAGAATGTTTCAACATATGCAAAATCAATGTAATATACCAAATTAACAGAATGATGGAGGAGAAACAGAATCATCAGCAAAAACACTTGACAAAACTGAACAACCTGTTCTTGATTTAAAAAAACACTCAAGATACTAAGCTTATGTGAATGGTAAAAATCTGAAAACATTTCCTCTGAGATCAAAAATAAGATAAGGATGCTTACTTATCACTTTTGTTTAAAATGGGACTAGAGGGATAGACAACAAGATGATGGAGCTTCACTGCCCTCACAAAAACAGCAAAACCATAACCATATATAGAGTGACACTTGCTAAAGCTAACCTGGAAACTGGCAGAACACCTCTTCTATAACAAAGGCTGTACAGAAAGATCATATGGGTTCTGGCTGGAAGGAGAGAGAAGTAATACAGTTGGGACCTGCACACTTAGTGATGGACACAGAAGACGAGGGGGATATCATAGGCTTGAGGATCCTCCCTGAGGATCAAAGGATTTGAGGCACCCAAACCCTGGGGTCTGATACCAGGAGGATGAGCTCCCTTAGCTGGTCTGAAAACCAGTGGGGCTTACTGGAGGGCTGTAAGAAGCTGAGACTCTGCTCTTGAAGAGTATATGCAAAGTCTTGCTTTCTCCCAGTCACAGCATGGAGGAAGCAGGCTTAAAACTGCTTGGGGATCTGGCCCGATTGCCAGGACTGCATTAGTGTGCCCCCCAGCCCACACCAGTATGCCCCCTCGCCTGCACTAGGCTTCTGCTCTAGGCCTTCTTGTTCTGGCACTTCTCCCTACTAAGGCTGAGCCTGCTGTTGCCAGTAATAGTGTGCACAATTGTAGGAAATGGAGCCAGCTCAGACTCTGGCTCTGCCTCTGATGAGGGTGGAGGTGGACATTGCAGTGCTAATACCAGACTGAAGACTGCTACCCCACTGCCTGAGTGCTTTAACCTACACATACTTTGGGAAGGGAACAAGGCTAGCTCCACAGACCACCATCACTGAAGCAAAAGATCCTGTGCACACTTGGAAAGGGGTGAAGCCAGCTCAGTAGTGTGGCACCAACCTTTCCAGCACTAACCCAGCCTCTAACCAATGCACACACATCAGGAAAAAGTGAAACTATCACAGAAAGGCAGCCCCAAGCTGTTAAGTGCAGGCCCAGGCCATGTCCCAAACCAAGGTAGAGACTAGCTCCAGGGCAGAGACCTGCATTGCTGGAACACAACTCTACACACAATCCAGAGGGAGCAAAAAAAGATCCAGGGCTGAGATTGCCAGTCTTGGTGTAAGCATCCCTGAGCACAGTCAGGAGAGAACAAAACCAGTGCAATAATGTTGCTCCATCCTCATAGGTTCAGAGCCAGCCTCTAACCATGGCATGTACACCATGAAAAAATAAAACCAGCACAAGAATGCAACTCAAAGCCCTTTGGTCCTTGCCATGTCCCCAAGGCTGAGATTGTCATCATTCCTGGGAAAGAAACAAGGGTTCCTGTTTGAGCCCCTCAGATACTGCCCCCACCTCTTACAAGGCTGTGACTGACACTGAGTATAGGAGAAGTCCTGGCTTACATATGGCTCTGGCTGTAGTCTTTCCAACTCCAGCCCTATTCCCCATCAAGGCAATGAGAGACAGCATACACTGAGGGACTACACAGCCTTTGCTCACTTGAGATCTGGCTCTCCCACCAAAGCTACAGTGCACATACAGACTAAATAGGGATGCTCCCAGGAAAAGACATTTTTCAAGATAGGGATAGTAACTGTTTCACTTAATTTCATATAGTCAGAGATAGATAAACAAAATTAGAAGACAGAGAAATATGTTCAAAATGGAAAAATAAGGGGAAAAAAAAAACCTAGAAAAGACCCTAAAGAAACAGTTATAAAAAAGTCACATGATAAAGATTTCAAAAGAATAGAAGTAAGAATGGTAACTGAACTTGGGAATAGAACAGAGGAACACAGCAAAAATTATAATAAATAATTGAAAATATAAAAAAGAAACAGCTGAATAAAATAATAACTGAAACATTAGAAGGAATTAACAACAGATTAGGTGATAACAGAAGAACACACAAGCAACCTGAAAGACAGAATAATGGAAACCACTCAATCAGAATAGCATAAAGAAAAATAAATTTCAAAAATGAGAATATATTAAGGGATCTCTGAGGCAACATCAAATGTACTAACATTCACATTATAGTTGTCCTGCAATGAGAAGATAGAAAAGGGTAGGTAATGTATTTGTTGAAATTAAGGTTGAAAAATTCCTGAAGCTGAAGATGATAAAACAAAGGAACCCACACCAAGATATATCATAATTAAAATGGCAAAAGTTAAAAATAAAGAGAGAATTCCAAAGGCAGCAAGAGAAAAACAGAGTCATATACAAGGAAACTCCAATAAGGCTATGAGCTGATCTTTTAGCAGAAATTTTTCAGGCCAGAAAAGAGTGGTATTATATGCCTAAAGTGCCAAAAGGAAAAAAAAAAAAGCAAAACATACAACCTATGATACTCTACCCAGTATTTTATCATTCAGAATTGAAGGAGAGATAAAGAGGTCCTTTGGCAAATAAAAACTAAGAGTTCATCAATACTAAACCACCATTACAAGAAATATTAAAGGGTCTTTTTAAAGTGATAAAGCAAAAAGGCTAAAAAGTCACTAATTATTAGAGAAATGAAAATCAAAACGAGATATTACCTCACACTAGTAAGAATGGCTATTATAATATATCTACAATTAACAAATGTAGGCAAGGATGTGGAGAAAAGGGGACCATCTTGCACTATTGGTGGGAATGTAAATTGGTGCAGCCACTATAGAAAACAGTAAGGAGATTCCTCAAAAACTAAAAATAGAACTACGACATGATCCATCAATTCTCCTTGGTATATATCCAGAAAAAACTGAAAACACTAATTCAAAAAGATACATGTACACCAATGTTCATAGCAGCACTATTTACAATAGCCAAGACATGAAAGCAACCTAAGTGTCTATCAAAAGACAAATGGATAAAGAAGATTTGGTATACAATGGAATACTACTACTCAGCTATTAAAAAAGAATGAAATTCTGCCATTTGGAGCAACATTTGCCATTTCGATTTAGAGAATATTATGCTTAGTGAAATTAGACAGACAAAGACAAATACTATATATTATCACTTATACGTGAAATAAAAAAATGAAACAAATGCATGTAGCAAAACAGAAAAAGAATCACAGACATAGGAAACAAACTAGTGGTTTGTGGCAGGGGAAAGCAACCCCCGTTAGGGGTATGGGATTAAGAGATGCAAACTACGAAAAAGAACTATTGCAAGACGGAGAAGATGGCTGAGTAGAAGGATGCTCGCAGGTCACCCTCTCCCACAAATACACCAAGACCCAAATCTACAGACCCACTTAGCTAACCAGAGCACCTGCAGAACTCCGACAGAACATCGCCCTCTTCAAAAGATAGAAACGCCAAAATCTGGTAGGAGAAAAGTAAAAAAGAAAGAACAAAAGGCAAAGCAGCACGGGATGGTTCCCATGGGGAGGGAGCGGCAAAGGAGGACTGACGTTCGCTCGCTGGGTCTCCCCTCTCCAACTGAGAGGCCAGTGGGATGGAGGGGGAGACTCTGAGGCTCGGATCTGTACAGAGCAGCCCTAGACTGACAGAACTAAGTTAAATGGGCACAGAGCGTCCCACCGACACCCAGCCTGAGACGCAGACCAGCAGCCACGGGCAGGGCCAGGCTGCACAAGCCAGGCAGAGGACGGGGGCGGCTGCACGGAGGCAGCCCCGGGGGACTACAAGGGGCTGCGTGCCGTGGCTGTGGGTACACAGGGCAGAACAACCTGGGCCCTCCATAAAACAGAAATGTTGATGTGATCTCGGGGGAAGGGTGCACACCCCATCTCTGAAAATCCGCGGAAAGTTTTCAGGGGAAGAGAGGCAGAGACCAGGCACAGCCGCCATATCCTCCGGCGCTTACCACCCAGGCTGGGGTGGGGGCGAAACCTGCATCCTCAGGGAAGGGCTTAGCAGCCTCAAAGGCCAAACTGAGACTGGCCTGCAGCCCGGGGCAGATAGGATCATTCCATTCTGGTCCCTCAGAGAACTTGCTCCACAAAGACAAACAAGGAGCTGGGTTTTGGCTCGGAGCGGGGACAAGGCTGTCCCTCTGTCTTCCCCGAGCCCACCTGCGGAGCGCCTACCAGGGCGGAGCTCCGATCAGGGCGGAGCGCACAGCCCCACAGAGCAGCGGAGCTACGGGCGGTGCAGGTAGAGGGAGAGCGGCCCCCCCGCCTTTCAGGCAGGAACACAGCCCCTGACCGAGGTGCTGGGAGGGGGCATGACACGCCCTCCTACCCGGCCAGTCTGCAACATCTGACTGCGGCATACGAAGGGGCAGCAACCAGCCCGCCCACAGCAGAGGATAGCTGCAACTGACCCAGTGTTAGGAGGAGGCGCGATCTGCTTGCCTACAGGTGCTGGGAGCTGCACAGAAGAGGGCGCCAACGGAGGGCCTCTGAAAACAGCAAGCTGAGCTTCCAAAACAGGACGAAGACAGAACGACTTCACATTAAAAGCACACAGACTCCAGGAGAACACCAACAAACCCCTCCCCCCTTTTTTTTAAACCTGTTTTTACCTGTTCTATTTTCTACTACTCACTTAATTTTTACTTATTAATTCATTTATATTTCCCTTGGGTTTTGATGTCCTGTTATTGATTAGACACAGGTTTCAAATACATCTATTCATCTCCCATCCCTTTTTTTGTAAAGGTTTTAAAGACATCTCAACCCGATTAATACTCTGCTTCAACTCGCTCTTCTATTATTCATTATACAATGTTTTCAAACCCTCTTTCTCCCTTCTTTTAAAATTCTTTCTCTCTCTCTCTTATTTTTTTTTCTTTTTTCCTAAGTTCTATTCCTAAATAGGCATTAGATAGATAAAATCCTTAAGGAACAAAATAAACAACTCATACTCCATAAAAAACAGTGCCAGAGAGGTATGAGCAAGATGAAGAAGCAGAAAAACATTTCCCAATTAAAAGAACAAGAGAAATCCCCTGAAAGAAAGATCAATGAAATAGATATCAATAGCCTACTAGATCAAGATTTCAAAAAAGGAGTGATCAAATTGCTGAAGGAATTAAAAGAGATAGTGTTTAGAGATATAAAATATGTCAAAAATGAAATTGAAGCTATAAAGAAGAGCCAAGTAGAATGGGTAAACTCATTGACAGAGATGAGTAATGATCTAAAAGCTCTGCAAAGCCGACTAGATAATGCACAGGAACGAATTAGTGATCTAGAAGACAGGGTAATAGAAAGCACCCATTCAGAAGAACTACAAGATAAGCAAATAAAAAATAATGAAAATGGCATAAGGGACCTATGGGATAATATAAAGCGTCACAATCTTTGCATAATAGGGGTCCCAGAAGAAGAAGAAAGATCAAAGGGGATTGAAAAGGTTTTTGAAGAAATCATGACTGAAAACTTCCCATACTTAAAGAAGGAATCAGATATCCAAGTACAGGAAGCTCAGAGGGTCCCAAACAGGAAGAACCCAAATAGACTCACACCAAGACATATCATAATCAAGATGGCCAGAGTCAAGGATAAAGAAATGATTCTAAAGGCAGCAAGAGAAAAGCAAAGAGTAAGTTACAAGGGAACATCCATAAGGCTCTCAGCTGATTTCTCTACACAAACACTACAACCAGAAAGGAGTGGCAAGATATATTCAAAGCCCTGAATGAAAAAAAGATGCAGCCTAGGATCCTTTATCCAGCAAGGCTGTCCTTTAAGATAGAAGGAGAAATAAAGAGTTTCACAGACAAAAAAAAAAAAACTGCAGGAGTTTAGCAACACTAAACCCATGCTAAAAGAAATATTGAAAGGGCTATTCTAACTAGAAAAGCAGCAGGATGCTACAGAAATGAGAAACACACAACTGGAAAGGTGATAACTCATGAATTACAAATAAAGTAAACATGAAATTATAAAAGAAGACATACAAATCACTGAGATTGGGAGAGGGAGGCAGGGAATATAGAATATTTTTTCTTTCTTTTTAAATTTTTTTTAACTGTAGGATGGGTTTCAGATAATGTTACTATCAGATTAATAAAAACAGTTATAGTAATGGGTTAATAGATTTACAAAAAAGGGTAACCACAAGCCAAAAATTTACAAGGGAGTCACAAAAATTAAATAAAATCCATGAAAATACAAAGGAAAATTATAAAACCACAAAAGGAAGAGGAAAGGAACAAAGAGGATATATCAATTCAACTGCAAAGATAAGTTCAAAATGGCAATAAACACACATCTATCATTAATTACTGTAAATGTTAATGGACTAAATGCTCCAGTCAAAAGACATAGAGTGGCAGACTGGATAATAAAGCAAGAACCTTCAAAATGCTGCATACAAGAGACCCACTTTAGGGAGAAGGACACATAAAGATTGAGAGTGAAAGGATGGAAAAGGATATTCCATGCAAATGGAAAAGCCAAAAAAGCAGGTCTTGCAGTACTGATTTCAGACAAAATAGACTTTAAAACAAAGACCATAAAGAAAGATAAAGAAGGACATTTTATAAAGATTAAAGGAGTGATACAAGATGAGGATATTACACTCGTTAATATATACGCACCCAATTTAGGAGCACCTAAGTACAGAAAAGAATTACTAACAGAGAAAAAGGGGGATATTGATGGGAATACAATCATAGTAGGAGATTTTAACACTGCATTAACACCACTAGACAGATCTTCCAGACAGGAAATAAACAAGGCAACAGAGAAATTAAATACTACAATAGAAAAACTAGATTTGGTGGATATTTTCAGAGCATTACACCCCCAAAAAATAGGATATACATTCTTTTCAAGTGCACATGGACCATTTCCCAGGATCGATCATGTACTTGGGCACAAAAGAAACCTCGACAAATTTAAGAAGATAGAAATTATCTCAAGCATCTTTACTGAACACAATGCCATGAAACTGGAAATCAACAACAGAGAAACAAAGGAGAAAAAAAGGAAAGCATAGAGATTAAACAATATGTTATTGAAAAAACAATGGATCAATGAGGAAATCAAAGCTGAAATTAAAAAATACCTTGAGACAAATGATAATGAAAGCACAACCACTCAAAACCTATGGGACACAGCAAAGGCAGTGCTAAAGGGAAGTTTATAGTGATACAGGCCTTCCTCAAAAAGAAGAACAATCTCAAATAAACAATTTAACCCACCACCTGAATGAATTAGAAAAAGAAGAACAAAAAGCCCCAAAAAGCAGCAGAAGGAAGGAAATAATAAAGATCATAGAGGAATTAAATACAATAGAGATTAACAAGACCATAGAAAAAAATCAACCAAACCAAAAGCTGGTTTTTTGAAAAAGTAAATAAAATCGACAAACCTCTGGCCAAACTCAAAAAGAAGAAAAAAGAGAGAGCACAAATTAGCAAAATAAGAAAGGAAAATGGAGAAATTACAACAAACAATATAGAAATACAGAATATAATATGAGAATTTTATGAAAAACTATATGGAACCAAACTGGATAACCTAGAGGAGATGGACAAGTTTCTGGAAACATACTGTCCACCAAAACTGAATCAAGAAGAATCTGAACACTTGAACAATCCGATCACTAGAAAGGAAATAGAAATAGCAATTAAAAACCTCCCTACAAATTAAAGTCCAGGACCAGATGGCTTCACCGGGGATTTCTACCAAATGTACAAAGAAGAACTCATACCAGTCCTTCTCAAACTCTTCCAGACAATTGAAAAGGAGGGAAAACTCCCAAACTCATTCTATGAATACACCATCATGCTGAAACCAAAACCAGACAAAGACACTACAAAACAGGAGAATTATAAGAAAATATCACTGATGAACATAGACGCCAAAATCCTGGCTAAAATTTTATCAAATAGAATCCAACAACACATAAAAAAGATTATACATCATGACCAAGTGGGGTTCATCCCAGGGACACAAGGCTGGTTCACCATACGCAAATCAATCAATGTACTACTTCACATCAACAAGAAAAAGGACAAAAACCACATGATCTTCTCAATCGATGCAGAAAAAGCATTTGATAAAATTCAACACCCATTTATGATAAAATCTCTCGCCAAAGTGGGTATAGAGGGAACATATCTCAACATAATAAAAGCTATATATGACAAACCTACACGCAGCATAGTACTCAACGGTGAAAAACTCAAAATCTTCCCACTAAAATCTGGGACAAGACAAGGATGCCCACTATCAACACTCCTATTCAACATAATCCTGGAAGTCCTAACCACAGCAGTCAGGCAAGAGAAACAAATAAAAGGGATCCAAATTGGAAAAGAAGAGGTAAAAGTGTCATTATATGCTGATGACATGTTACTATATATAGAAAACCCTAAAAGGTCCACACAAAAGCTACTAGAGCTGATTGAAGAATTCAGCAAGGTAGCAGGTTACAAAATTAACGTTCAAAAATCAGTTGCATTTCTTTACTCTAACGATAAATCAACAGAAGAAGAAAACAAAGAAACAATCCCCTTTAAAATAGCACCCAAATTAATAAAATATCTGGGAATAAATCTAACCAAGGAGGTGAAAGAATTATACAGAGAAAACTATAAACCATTGATGAAGGAAATTAAACAAGATTTAAATAATGGAAAGGTATTCCATGCTCTTGTATTGGAAGAATCAATATTGTTAAAATGGTCACACTGCCCAAGGCAATCTACAGATTAAATGCAATCCCTATCCAATTACCCAGGACATATTTCACAGAACTAGAACAAATCATAATAAAATTTATATGGAACCATCAAAGACCTAGAATTGCCAAAGCATTACTGAAGAGAAAGAAAGATGTTAGAGGAATAACTCTCCCAGACTTCAGACAATACTATAAAGCTACAGTCATCAAGACAGCATGGTATTGGTACAAAAACAGACATATAGACCAATGGAACAGAATAGAGAGCCCAGAAATGGACCCTTCAAACTTTTGGTCAACTCATCTTCGACAAAGGAGGCAAGAATATACAATGGAATAAAGACAGTCTCTTCAGAAAATGGTGTTGGGAAAACTGGACAGCAGCATGTAAAACAATGAAGCTAGAACACTCCCTTACACCATATACAAAAATCAACTCAAAATGGATTAAAGAATTAAACATGAGACAAGATACAATAAACCTCCTAGAGGAAAACATAGGCAAAACATTATCTGACATACATCTCAAAAATTTTCTCCTAGAATAAATAAAAGCAAGAATAAAGAAATGGGACCTAATGAAACTTACAAGCTTCTGCACTGCAAAGGAAACCAGAAGTAAATCAAGAAGAAAACCTACGGAATGGGAGAAAAGTTTTGCAAGGGAATCCGACAAAGGCTTGATCTCCAAAATATATAATCAGCACATACGACTCAATAAGAAAAAAATAAACAACCCAATCCAAAAATGGGCAGAAGACCTAAAGAAGCAATTCTCCAAGGAAGACATACCACTGATCAAGAGGCACATGAAAAAATGCTCAATATCACTAATTATCAGAGAAATTCAAATCAAAACTACAATGAGGTATCACCTCACACCAATCAGAATGGTCATCATTCAAATGTCCACAAATGACAAATGCTGGAAAGGCTGTGGAGAAAAGGGAACCCTCCTACACTGCTGGTGGGAATGCAGTTTGGTGCAGCCACTGTGGAAAACAGTATGGAGATTCCTCAAAATACTCGGAAGAGACTTACTGTATGACCCAGGAATCCTGCTCTTGGGCATATATCCAGAAGGAACCCTACTTCAAAATGACACCTGCACCCCAATGTTCATAGAAGCACTATGCACAATAGCCAACATATGGGAACAGCCTAAATATCCATGAACAGATGACTGGATAAAGAAAATGTGTATTTATACAATGGACTACAATTCAGCCATAAAAACTGATAACTTAACACCATTTGCAGCAACATAGGTGCTCCTGGAGAATGTCATTCTAAGTGAAGTAAACCAGAAAGAGATAGAAAAATAACATATGAGATCATTCATATGTGGAATCTAAAAAAACAAAAACAAAATCAAACAAACAAACAAAACAAAACAAAGCATAAATACAAAACAGAAACAGACTCATAGAGATAGAATACAAACTTGTGGTTGCCAAGGGGCGGAGGTTGGGAAGGGATAGACTGGGATTTCAAAATCATAGAATAGATAAACTAGATTATACTGTACAGCTCAGGGAAATATATATAAGATCTTATTGTAGCTCACAGAGAATAAAATGTGACAATGACTATATATATGTTCATGTATAACTGAAAAATTGTGCTCTACACTGGAATTTGACACAACATTGTAAAATGATTATAAATCAATAAAAAATGTTTTAAAAAACATATGGAAATAAATCAACATGATACACCACATCAACAAGGAAAGGATGAAAATCACATGATCATCTCAATCTCTCCAGGAAAAAGCATTTGATAAAATTCAACATCCATTTATGATAAAAACGTTTACCAAAGTAGGTATAGAAGAAACATATCTGAACATAATAAATGCAACTTATGATAAACCTACAGCCAGCATAGTACTCAATTGTGAAAAACTCAAAACCCTCCCACTAAAATTGGGATAAGACAATGTTATCCACTCTCACTACTCCTGTTCAACATAGTCTTGGAAATCCTAGCACAGCAAACAGGCAAGAAAAAGAAATAAAAGTGATCCAAATTGGAAGAAAAGAGGTAAAATTGACATTATATGAAAGATGTCATGATACTACATATAGAAAACCCTAAAGGCCCCACACAAAAACTATTAGAGCTGATAAAAAATTCAGCATGGTAGCAGGATACAAGATTAACATACAAAAATCAGTGGCATTTCTTTACACTAACAATGGAATTTCAGAAAATGCAAGTAAAGATGTAATCCCTTTTATAACTGCATCTAAAATAATGAAAGACTTATGAATAAATCTGAGCAAGGAAGTGAATGAATTATTATGTGGAGAACTACAAAATTTTGACTGAAGAAATTAAAGATGACTTAAAGAAATGGAAAGATATCTCATGTTCCTGTATTGGAAGAATTAATATTAAAATGGCCATGCTACTCAAAGCAATCTACAGATTTAACACAATCTCTATTAAATTACTACATTTTTCACAGAACTAGGACAAATAATCCTAAATTTTAAGGGAACCACAAAAGACCCAGAATTCCCAAAGTAATATTGAAGAAAAAGAACGAAGTTGGAGGAATAACCCTCCCAGACTTCAGACAGTACTGCAGAGCTACAGTAATCAAAACAGCATGGTATTGGTACAAAAACAGACATATGGCTCAATGGAACAGAATAGAGAGCCCAGAAATAAACCTAGAAACTTTAAGTCAATTAATCTTTGCCAAAGGAGGCAAGGACCTACAATGGAATGAAGACAGTCTCTTCAGCAAATGGTGCTGGAAAAACTGGACAGCTGCATGTAAATTAATGAAGTTAGAATATTCCCTCACACCATACAGAAAAATAAAGTCGAAATGGCTTAAAGACTTAAACATAAGACAATATTCAATAAATCTCCTAGAAGAAAACATAGGCAAAACATTATCTCACATACTTATCAGCAATGTTCTCCTAGGGCAGTGTCCTGAAGCAATAGAAATAAAAGCAAATATAAACAAATGGAACCTAATTAAACTTACAAGCTTTTGCCCAGCAAGGGAAACCATAAGCAAAACTAAAAGACAACCTACAGAATGGGAGAAAATATTTGGGAAAGATGAGATTGACAAGGGCTTAATCTCCAGAATATAAAAACTTCTTACACAACTTACTAAGGAAAAAATAATCCAAAAATTGGTAGAAGAAGTAAACAAATAATTCTTAAATGAGGGCATACAGAAGGACAATAGGCACATGAAAAAAATGCTCAATATGTCTAATTATCAGAGAAATGCAAATCAAAACTACAATGAGGTATCATCAGTCAGAATGGCCATTATTCAAAAATCCACAAGGAATTAATGCTAGAGAGGGTTTGGAGAAAATGGTATCCTCCAACAGTGTTGGTGGGAATCTAGTTTGGCAGAGCCGTTATGGAAAACAGTATGGAGATTTCTCAAAAATACTGAAAGTAGACTTACCATATGACCCAGCAATCCCACTCCTGGCCATATATCCCAAGGGAAATTTAATTCAGAAAGATACTCCACTTTAAAAAAAAAAAGATACCCCACTGTTCATAGCAGCACAATTTACAATAGCCAAGACATGGAAACAACCTAAGTGTCCATCAACAGATGACTGGATAAAGAAGTTGTGGTATATTTATACAATGGAATACTTAGTCATAAAAAATAACAATGCCATTTACAGCAACATGGATGAACATGGCGAGTATAATTCTAAGTGAAGTAAGCCAGAAAGGGAAAGAAAAATATTATACGATATTACTTATATTTGGAATCTAAAAAAACAGAAAACAAACAAACTTATTTACAAATCAGAAACAGACTCACAGATACAGAAAACAAACATGGTTATCAGGGAGGGAAGGGAGTGGCAAGGGATATATTGAGAGATTGAGATTTGCAGATAGTAACAAATACATATGAAATAAACACATTTATACTATATAGTGCATGGAACTATATTCAATATCTTTTAGTAACGTATGGTGAAAAATAATATGAAAATGAATATATGTATGTTCATGTATTACTGAACCATTATGCTGTACACCAGAAATTGACACAATATTGTAAACTGACTATACTTCAATAAAATATATATATTATATATATATAAGTATCTATCTATCTATATAGGTAAAAAAACATATAGGTAAAATATATATGTATTTGAATTTGGACAAAGAATGTCTTAATGATTACACTGAAACAATAAAATTGAACGTATTTCCAAAAAAGAAGAACATGAGATATCACTTTACACACATAATTGCTGCTATCAAAAATATTGGGGTAAAAAAAAAGAAGAATTATCAAAGATGTGTAGAAATTGGAATACTTGTGCATTGCTGGTAGGAATATAAAACTCTGAAGTCACCATTTATAACATTTCAGTAGATCCCCAAAAGTTAAAAGGATTTGACATGCAACCTAGTAATTCTACATCTAGGTATATACTCAAAGTAAGTGAAAGCAAGGACTCAAAAAGATATTTGTACACCAATGTTCATAAAATACTTATTCATAAAGGCCAATAGGTGGAGACCACCAAATGGCTATCAACATATGAATGATTAAACAAAATGTCATTTAGACATAAAATGGAATATTATTCACCCTTAAAAGAAATGAAGTTCTGGGAGAGTGAACAAGATGGAGAAGTAGGAAGACCACATGCTAACCTCCTTCCAAGGATACAAGATCACAACTATTTACAAAGTAACTATCAATCAGAATAACTTGAACAATAGCAGAAAAGCTCTTCTGTAACTGAAGATATAAAGAGGTAACCACAATGAGACAGGCAGGACAGGCAGAGACAAAGTATAATCACAATTCATACACTGGGGTGGGCGACACTCAAATGGGAGGATAACAATTGCAGAGGTTCTTTCCAGTCCAAGCCTCACATTGGGCTCCCCAGCCTGGGGGTCCTGCACTGGAAGACAAACCCTAGAACATTTGGCTTTGTAGGCCTGTGGGACTTTCTTTCAGGAGAGACAGAGAGCTGTGGAAAGTAGAGACTTGAGACATAAAGGGTGCACACAAAATCTCATATGCTCCAAAACCCAGAGAAGAAGCAATAATTTGAAAGAAGCCAGGGTCAGATTCACTTGCTGATCTTGGAGAGCCTTCTGGAGAGGCAGGAGGCAACTGGGACTCTGGGGACACTGATGTTGGCAAGCATTATTTTAGAATCCTCCCTCTAGCTTACTAGAGATGGGATTTAGCCATGGCCACCAGTTGCTCTGTACCAGTCCTGGGACACCTCAGGCAAACCAGCTGCCATAGGACTCCCCTGAACACCAAGCCACACTTGTCACCCTGCTCCACCCACCAGAGGGATTATAAACCAGCTTTTTCTACAAGTGGTCTGGCACTAGCCCCAGAACCCCGGGGCTTGCAGCCAAGAAGAGACCCAACTCTACCCTTCAATGGGAAGACACTAGCTCCCAAACTCCTGTGCACTGGATCCAGAAACTCCAGAAAATGTCTCTACCCATAAGTAGGCTGGCAGTAGCCTCAGGACCCTCAGGGTGCTGTCCCTGCCCACAAATGGGCAGACATCAGCTCAGGGAAACCTAAGCCCTGAAGGGAAAGGCCCTAGCACACAACCCTACCCATCAGTGGGTGGACAACAGGCCTAAGACCACTTGGGTAACAACTGGCTCAGCAGTGAGCTGATAACAAACCTTGGATGCCCTGAACACTTCAGTCAGAAATCCCCAGACCTGGCTCCTCTCACCAGTGATCCAGCACTAGCCCTGGGATGCCATGGGCATCAGCTTGCTCAATGGCAGGCTGACACCAGCTCTAGGACTTTTAGGCCCTGCAGCCAGAGACCCCAGGAACCAGCTCTGCACACAAGTGGGCTGCACTGGACATAACCTCACCCACCAGAGGGCCAAGACCAGCTCTGGGACACATTGAAACCTACAGTCAGCTAAGTCAGAAAATGGCCCCACCAATCAGCAGGCTAACACTAGCACTAGGATCATAGCTAGCCATCCTAGGACCCATCTCCACCCACCAATGGGCCAACAGTATCACCAGGACACTCCAGGGATTTTCACTCAACTGTCTCATGACCTGGCCCCATCCACTATCAGACTGGCACCAGTAGTAGGATTCCCCAAGACATGCAGCCATGCCAGGACCTGCCCACACCCACCAGCAGCCAGCAACCTCTGCACAAGGGAGGGCCTAGAGAAACCAACTGGACTAGGGGCCAACCATGCCTACAAGAACATCCACAGTAGTATGCCTGCTACAAAAGAAGGGCCCATGCAGGTCACATATATAGCACCCCTAAAGCACACAGGTCTGGTGACCAGAGAAGAGTGTGCTGCTGGGAACCACAGCATGTCTCCTACATAACATCACTTCTCCAAGATCAGGAAATGTACCCAACCAGTCAAATACACAGAAATAAAAACAGCAACTATTCAAAATTAGGTGACAGAGGAATATGTTCCAAACAAAAGGACAAGATAAAATCCCAGAAAAACTAAGTGAAATGCAGATAAGCAATCTACTCAGTAAAAAATTCAAGATAATGATCATAAAGATGCTCAAAGAACTCGGGAGAAAATTGGATGAACACAGTGAGAAGTTATAAGTTTCTAACAAAGAGTTAGAAATATATTTTAAAAAAACAGCTGAAAAACACAGTAACTGAAATAAAAAATACACTGAAATGAATCAACAGTAGATTAGATGATACAGAGGAATGGATCAGTGAAGTAAAAGACAGAGTAATGTAAATCCCTCAAGCTACACGGAAAAAATAATTTTAAAAATGAGGACACTCTAAGAGACCTTTATGACAACTTCAAGCATACAAGCATTCTCATTATAGGGATCCCTGAAGGAGAAGAGAGAGAAAGAAAGGTGCAAAGAACATGTTTGAAAACATAACAGCTAAAAACTTCCCTAAACTGGAAAACAGACATCCTGGTCCAGAAAGCAAAGAGAGTCCAAAACAAGATCAAGCCAAAGAGGATCACACAAAGACACATTGTAATTAAAACGGCAAGAATTAACATAAAGAGAACATTAAAAGCAGTAAGGGAAAACCAACTATTTACATACAAGGGAATTCCCATTAAACTATCAGCTGACTTTTCAGCAGAAAGACTGCAGGCCAGAAGGGAGTGGTATGATGCATTTATTTAAAGTAAATAAAGAAAAAAAAACACAACTAAGAATACTCCATCTGGCAAGGCTATCATACAGATTTGAAGGGGAGATCAAGAGTTTTATAGACAAGCAAAAACCTGGAAGAGTTCAGCACCACAAAACTGGCTTTATAAGAAATGTTAAAGGGACTTCTCTAAATGGAAAGAAAAGGCCACAAATAGAAATATGAACATTATGAAAGAAAAATCACTTTGGTAAAGGAAAATATACAGTAAAGGTAGTAGATCAAACACTTATGAAACTAGCAGGAAGTTTAAAAGACAAAAGTAGTAAAATCATCTCTATCACAATAAGTAGTTAAAGGATACATTAAAGAAAAAATGTAAAATATGATGTCAAAAACATTGAATATTGGGGGTAATAAAAATGCAGGGTTACCAAAATGTGTTTGATTTTAGGAGATCACTAACTTAAAATTTCACATATGTCACTCTATATATTGCCATATATAACCATCATGATAACCACAAACCAAAAACATATAATAGATACATATGCAAAAACACTAAAGACAGTAATCAAATCACAACAGAAGAGGGAAAATGAAAAAAGAAAAAAAAAGTTCTACAAAAACAATTAGCAAAATGGAAATAATTACATATATATCAATAATTACTCTAACAGTGAATGGACTAAATGCTACAATCAGTGGGTATAAAAATAATACCCATCTGTGCTGAAAACAAGAGAATCTCTTCAGATCTAAGGAGACACAGAGACTGAAGTGAGACAATGGAAAAAGTTATTCCATGTAAATGGAACTGAAAAGAAAGCTGGGTAGCAATAATTTTATCAGAGAAAATAGTCTTTAAAACAAAGACTGTAACAAGAGATAAAGAATGACATTACATAATGATACTTGGATCAATCCAAGTAGAAAATATAACAATTTTAAATATATATGTACCCAAAATAGGAGGACTTAAGTACATAAAACAGATATTAAAAGACATTAATGGAGAGATTGACAGTAACACAATAATAGTAGGGGACATTAACACCCCACTTACATCAATGGACAGATTATCTGGATAGAAAATTAATAAGGAATCATAGGCCTTATAAACACATTATACATGTGAAATTAATAGACATATATATAGAATATTTCTTACAAAAGCAGCAGAATAAACATTCTTTCTAAGTGAAAATGGAATATTCTCCAGAATAGATCACATGCTAGACCACAAAACAAGACTGAGTTAATTTTAGAAGACTGAAATTATATCAAGCATCTTTTCTGGCCATAATGCAATGAGTTTAAAAGTCAGTGATAAAAAGAAAAATGCAGGAAAGACAAACACATGCAGTTTAAACAATACGCTATTAAACAACCAATTGGACACTAAAGAAATCAAAGAGTAAATTAAAAAAAAAAACCTGGAGACAAGTGAAAACAAAAATACAGTGATCCAAAATCTATGGCACACATCAAAATCAATTCTAGAGATAAATGTATAGTGATACAAGTCTCCCTCAAGAAACAAGAGAAATCTCAAATAAATGATGCAACCGTATACCTAAAGGAAATAGAAAAATAAGAATAAACAAAACCCCAAATTTAGTAGAAGGAAAGAAATAATAAAAATCACAGCAGAAATAAATAAAATAGAGACTAAAAAAAGTACAACAGATCAATGAACATAAGAGCTGATTATTTATAAAGATTAAAAAATAGACAAAACTTTAGCTAGACTCCTCTAGAGAAAAAGACAGAGGGCCCAAATAAATAAGTTCAGAAATTAAAGAGAAGTTACAACTGACACCACGGAAATACAAAGTATCATAGGACCTTACTATGAACAATTATTTGCCAATAAAATGGACACCGGGAAGAATTAGATAAATTCCTATAAATGTTTACTCTCTCCAAAGACTGAAACAGGAAGAAACAAAAAAATATTAACAGACCAACTACCAGTAATGAAGCTGAATTAGCAAACAAAACAAAACAAAAACAAAAACAAAAACAAAAACAAAAACAAAACACCTCAAAAAAAAAAAAAAAAACTCCCAAGAAAGAGAAGTCCAGGACCAGAAGGCTTCAGAGATAAATTATATCAAACATTTAAAGAAGACTTAACATTTACTTTCTTCAAATATTTCAAAAAAATCACAGATGAAGGAATGCATCCAACCTCATTCTATGAGGCCAACACCAACCTGATGCCAAGGCAAGACAGACAACACAAAGAAAGACAATTACAGGCTAATATCACTGATGAACATAAATGCAAGAATCCTCAATAATATATTAGCAATTCAGTTTGAATTCAACAATATATTAAAAGGAACATATACAATGATCAAGTGGGATTTACCCCAAGGATGCAAGGATGGTTCAATATCCACAGCTCAATCAATGTGACAGACAATATTAACAAATTTAACAGTATAAATTTGATCATTTCAATAGATGCAGAAAAGGCCTTTGACAAAGTTCAACATTCATTAATGATAAGAACAGTTAATGAAATGGGCTCTGAGGGAACATGCCTCAAGATAGTAAAGAACATATATGACAAGCACAAACCTCACATCATAATCAATGTGGAAAAACTGAAAGCATTTCCACTAAGATCAGAAATAAGACCAGGATGCCTGCTCTTACCACTTGTATTTAACATAATATTGTAAGTCCTAGCTATAGCAAACAGACAAGGAAAAGTAATAAAAGAAATCCAAATTGGAAAGGAAGCAGTAAAACTATCACTTTTTGCAGAAGACATGATATTATAGATAGAAATCCTAATGATGTCTCCTCTCCAAAACTACTATAACTCATCAATGAATTCAGTAGAGATGCAGGATACAAAATTAATATACAGAAATCTGTTGTATTTCTATACACAAACAACAAACTATCAGAAAATGAAATTAAGCAAGCAATCCCATTTATAATCACATCACAAAAATAAAATACTTAGGAATAAATCTAACTAAGGAGGTAAAAGACAGGTAACTGAAAAAAATATAAGACATTGATGAAGGAAACTAAAGATGACACAAACAAATGGAAAGATATACTATACTCATGGATTAGAAGAATACTATGACCATACTATTCAAGGCAATCTTCAGATTCAGTGCAATCCCTACCAAAATACCAATAGGATTTTTCACAAAACAAGAACAAATAATTCTAAAATTTGTATGAAAACACAAAAGACTCCAACTAGCCAAAACAATCTTGATAAAGAAGTACAAAGCTGGAGGTACCAAAATTATCCTACAAAGCTACTGTAATCTAAACAGTGTGGTACTGGCACAAAAACAGACATATAAATCAGTGGTACAGAATAGAAGCCTAGAAATGAAGCAACAATTATAAGGTCAATTAATCTATGGTAAAGGAGGTAAAATATACAATGGGAAAAGACAGCCACTTCAATAAATGGTGTTGGGAAAACTGGACAGATACAAGCAGAAGAATCAAACTGGACTAGTTTCTTTCTTACACCACATACAAAAATAAACTCAAAATGGATTAAAGAGTTAAGTGTAAGACCTGAAAACATAAAACTCCTAAGAGAAAACATAGGCAGTAAACTTTTTGACAATGGTCTTACTAATACTTTTCTGGATATGTCTCCTCAGGGAAAGGAATCAAAACTAAAAATAAACAAATGGGAATACATCAAACTAAGAGCCTTTTGAACAGCAAAGGAAATTGTCAACAAAACAAAAAGACTACCTACTTAATGGGAGAAGATATGTGCAAGTGATATATCCAATAATGGAGTAATACCCCAAGTATACAAATAGCCCACACAACTCAACATCAGAAAAACAAATAACCTAATTAAAACATGGGCAAACGACCTGAAAAGACATTTTTCCAAAGAAGACCTATAGATGGTCAACAATGCCATGAAAAGATTCTCAACATTACTTGTCATCAGGGAAGTGAAAATCAAAACCACAATAAGATATCACCTTATGCTTGCTGAAATGGCTATTATGAAGTAGACAAGAGATAATTGTTGGCGAGGATGTGGAGAAAAGGGAACAAACATGCACTGTTGGTGGGAATGTAAATTGATGTTGCCTCTATGGAAAACATTAAGCAGATTACTCAAAAAAATTAAAACTAGAACTACTATATGATCCAGCAATTTTATGGTATTTATACAAAGAAAATAAACACTAATTTTAAAAAAAATATGCACCCCTACGTTCACTGGAGCATTATTTAAAATAGCCCAGATATAGAATCAAGCTATTCATCAATAGGTGAATGGATAAAGGAAGTTATAGTACACACACACACACACACACACACACACACACACACACACACAATTGAGTATCAGCCAGAAAAAAGAATGAAATCTTGCCATTTGCAACATGGATTGACCTAGACAGTATTATGCTAAGTGAAATAAGTCAGACAAAGACAAATACTGTATGATTTCATTTATACACAGAATCTAAAAATAAATAAACAAAGACAACAAAAAAGGAAACAGAAACATAGATACAGAGAACAGACAGGTAGTTGCCAGAGGGTAAGGGTGTGTGGGGAGGAGAGAAATAAGAGAAGGAGATTAAGAGGTTAAAAACTTTCAGTTATGAAATAAATGAATCATGGGTATGAAATGCACTGTATAGTGTATATTGTCAGTAACTATGTAATATATTTGCATGGTGACAGAAGGTTACTAGACTTATTGTGGTGATCTCTTTGAAATGTATAGAAATTTTGATTTACTCTGTTGTGTACCAAGAACTAACATAATGTTGTATGTCAATTATACAAAATAACAAAAATAAACAAACAAACTTAAAGAAAAAGAAATCAGACTTGAGGTTACAAGAGGTGGGGGTGGAGGGAGTGGGAATATATGAAGGTAGTCAAAAGGTTCAAGGTTCCAGTTATAAGATAAATAAGTACTAGGGATGTAATGTACATCATGATATATATATAGTCGACACTGCAGTATGTTATATATGAAAGTTGTTAAGAAAGTAGAAACTAAGAGATCTCATAACAAGGAATTTTTTTCGATTTTTAAAATTTTATATCTGTATGAGATGAGATAATGGATGTTCACTGAACTTACTGTGTTAAACATTTCATGATGTAAGTCAAACCATTTTCTGTATACCTTAAACTTATAATGTTGCATGACAATTATATCTCAATAAAACTGGGAAAAAAAGGAATGAAGTTGTGATCCATGGGATAACATGAATGGATCCTGAACATTATACTAACTGAAATAAGCAAGACTCGAAAGAATGGATATTGTATAATTCCACTTATGAGTTACATAGAATCAGCAAATTGACAAAGTAGAATGGAGATGGCCAGGTGCTACAGGTAGGGGGAAAATGAGTGTTATTGTGTAAATGGTATGGGGTTTCTGTTTGGAATGATACAATAGTTCTGGAAAAAGATAGTAGTGGTGGCTGCATAACACTGTGAATGCCACTGAATTGTACATTTAAAATTATTAAAATGAAGAGACAGGAGAAGATGGCGGAGTAGAACGGCGTTCGCAGCTCAACTTCTCACACAAATACACCAAGACCCACATCCACAGACCCACACAGTCAACCAGAGCACTTGCGGAACTCCGGCAGAACATCGCCCTCTTCCAAAGATAAAGACGCCAAAAATCTGGTAGGAGAATAGGAAAAAAGAAAGAACAAAAGGCAAAGCAGAGCAGGACGGGTCCTGCAGGGAGGGAGTGGAAAAGGAGGACTGGCGCTCCTCCACTGGGTCTCCCCTCTACAACTGAGAGGCCAGCGGGACGGAGGGGGAGCCTCCGAGGCTCGGATCTATAAGGAGCAGCCCTTGATTGACAGAACTAAGTTAAACGGGCACAGAGGGTCCCCCCAACACACAGCCTGAAACGCGGGACAGCAGCGGTGGTCAGGGCCAGGCTGCACAAGCTAGGCGGAGGACGGGGGCGGCTGCACGGAGGCAGACCCGGGGGAATGCAAGGGGCTGCACGCTGTGGATGTGGGTGCACAGGGCAGAACAATCTGGGCCCTCCATAAAACAGCAAGGTTGATGTGACCTCGGGGGAAGGGTGAATGCCCCATTTCTGAAAACACGTGGAAACGTTTCGGGGAAGAGAGGCGGGGCTCAGGTACAGCCGCCATATCCTCCGGCGCTTAGCACCCAGGCGGGGACGGGGGCGAAACCTGCAACCCCACGGAAGGGCTTAGCAGCCTCACAGGCAAGACTGAGACTGGCATACAGCCCGGGGCAGATAGGATCCTTCCATCCTGGTCCCTCAGAGAACTTGCTCCACAAAGACAAACAAGGAGCTGGGTTTTGGCTCAGAGCAGGGACAAGGCTGTCCCTCTGTCTTCACCAAGCCCACCTGCGGAGCGCCGACCAGGGTGGAGCTCGCAGCCGCACAGAGCAGCGGAGCTACCAGTGCAGTTAGAGGGAGAGCGGCCCCCGCATTTCGGGCAGGAACAGAGGCCCTGACGGAGGGACTGGGAGGCGGCACGACCCGCCCTCCTACCTGACCAGTCTGCAAAATCTGACTGCGGCATCGGGGGGGGGCAGTGACCCGCCCACCCACAGCAGAGGAGAGCTGTAACTGACCCAGTGTTAGGAAGAGGCGCGATCTGTTTGCCGACAGGTGCTGAGAGCAGCAAAGAAGAGGGCACCAACAGAGGGACTCTGAATACAGCAAGCTGAGCTTCCAAAACAGGATGAAGACAGAAAGACTTCACATTAAAAGCACACAGACTCCAGGGAAACACCGGCAACCCCCCCCCTTTTTTTTAATCTGTTTTTACCTTTTCTAATTACTATTAGCTTAATAATTTTTACTTCTTAATTCATCTCTATTTCTCTTGGGTTTTGATGTCCTGTTATTGATTAGACACAGGTTTCAAATACATCTATTCATCCTCCACCCCACTTTTTTTTTTAAAGGTTTAAAAAGGACGTCTCAAATCGATTAATACTCTGCATCAACTCGCTTTTCTATTATTCATTATACACTGTTTTCAAACCCTCTTTCTCCCTTCTTTTAAAATTCTTTCTCTCTCTCTCTTTATTTTTTTCTTTCTCCCTAAGTGCTAATCCTAAATAGGCATTAGATAGATAAAATTCTTAAGAACCAAACAGATAATTGATATGCCATAAACCACAGGACCAGAGAGGTATGAGCAAGATGAACAAGCAGAGAAACATTTCCCAATTAAAAGAACAAGAGAAATCCCCTGAAAGATCAATGAAATAGATATCAATAGCCTACTAGATCAAGATTTCAAAAAAGGAGTGATCAAATGGCTGAAGGAATTAAAAGAGATAGTGTTTAGAGATATAAAATATGTCAAAAATGAAATTGAAGCTATAAAGAAGAGCCAAGTAGAATGGGTAAACTTATTGACAGAGATGAGGAATGATCTAATAGCTGTGCAAAGCCGACTAGATAATGCAGAGGAACGAATTAGTGATCTAGAAGACAGGGCAATAGAAGCACCCATTCAGAAGAACTACAAGATAAGCAAATAAAAAATAATGAAAATAGCATAAGGGACGTATGGGATAATATAAAGCGTCCCAATCTTTGCATAATAGGGGTCCCAGAAGGGGAAGAAAGATCAAAGGGGATTGAAAAGGTTTTTGAAGAAATCATGACTGAAAACTTCCCAAACTTAAAGAAGGAAACAAATATCCAAGTACAGGAAGCTCAGAGGGTCCCAAACAGGAAGAACCCAAATAGACCCACACCAAGACATATCATAATCAAGATGGCCAGAGTCAAGGATAAAGAAATGATTCTAAAGGCAGCAAGAGAAAAGCAAAGAGTAAGTTACAAGGGAACCCCCATAAGGCTCTCAGCTGATGTCTCTACACAAACACTACAGGACAGAAGGGAGTGGCAAGATATATTCAAAGCACTGAATGTAAAAAAGATGCAGCCTAGGATCCTTTATCCAGCAAGGCGGTCCTTTAGGATAGAAGCAGAAATAAAGAGGTTCACAGACAAAAAAAAAAAAAAAAGCTGCAGGAGTTTAGCAACACTAAACCCATGCTAAAAGAAATATTGAAAGGGCTATTCTAAATTGAAAAGCAGCAGGATGCTAGAGAAATGAGAAACTTACAACTGGAAAGGTGATAACTCATGAATTACAAATAAAGTAAACATGAAATTATAAAAGAAGACACACAAGTCACTTAGAGTGGGAGAGGGAGGCAGGGAAATATAGAATATGTTTTTCTTTCTTTTTAAAACTTTTTTAAAAGTAGGATGGGTTTGAGATATTGTTTAATAAAAACAGTTATAGTAATGAGCTAATAGATTTAAAAAGAGGGTAACCACAAGCCAAAAACTTACAAGGGAGTAACAAAAATTAAATAAAATCCATGAAAATACAAAGGAAAATTACCAAACCACAAAAGGAAGAAGAAAGGAACAAAGAGGATATACCAATTCAACTGCAAAGATAAGTTCAAAATGGCAATAAGCACACATCTATCATTAATTACTGTAAATGTTAATGGACTAAATGCTCCAGTCAAAAGACATAGAGTGGCAGACTGGATAATAAAGCAACAACCTTCAAAATGCTGCATACAAGAGACCCACTTTAGGGAGAAGGACACATAAAGATTGAGAGTGAAAGGATGGAAAAGGGTATTCCATGCAAATGGAAAAGCCAAAAAAGCAGGTGTTGCAGTACTGATTTCAGACAAAATAGACTTTAAAACAAAGGCCATAAAGAAAGCTAAAGAAGGATATTTTATAATGATTAAAGGAGTGATACAAGATGAGGATATTACACTCGTTAATATATATGCACCCAATATAGGAGCACAAAAGTACGTAAAATAATTGATAACAGAGATAAACGGGGATATTGATGGGAATACAATCATAGTAGGAGATTTTACAACTGCATTCACACCACTACACAGATCTTCCAGACAGGAAATAAACAAGGCAAAAGAGAAATTAAATACTACAATAGAAAAACTAGATTTGGTGGATATTTTCAGAGCATTACACCCCCCAAAAATAGGATATAGCATTCTTTTTAAGTGCACATGGAACATTTTCCAGGATCGATCATGTACTTGGGCACAAAAGAAACCTCGACAAATTTAAGAAGATAGAAATTATCTCAAGCATCTTTACTGAACACAATGCCATGAAACTGGAAATCAACAACAGAGAAACAAAGAAGAAAAAAAGAAAGCATGGAGATTAAACAATATGTTATTGAAAAAACAAAGGGCCAATGAGGAAATCAAAGCTGAAATTAAAAAATACATTGAGACAAATGATATAGAATGCACAACCACTCAAAACTTATGGGACACAGCAAAGGAAATGCTAACAGGGAAGTTTATAGTGATACAGGCCTTCCTCAAAAAAGAAGAACAATCTCAGATAAAGAATTTAACCCAACACATGAATGAATTAGTAAAAGAAGAACAAAAAGCCCCAAAACAGCAGCAGAAGGAAGGAAATAATAAAGATCATAGAGGAAGTAAATAAAATAGAGGTTAACAAGACCATAGAAAAAATCAACCAAACCAAAAGCTGGTGTTTTGAAAAAGTAAATAAAATCGACAAACCTCTGGCCAAAGTCACAAAGAAGAAAAAAGAGAGAGCACAAGTTAGCAAAATAAGAAAGGGAAATGGAGAAATTACAACAAACAAAATAGAAATACAGAATATAATACGAGAATATTATGAAAAAATATATGGAACCATACTGGATAACCAAGAGGAGATGGACAAGTTTCTGGAAACATACTGTCCACCAAGACAGAATCAAGAAGAATCTGAACACTTGAACAATCCGATCACTAGAAAGGAAATAGAAATAGAAATATAAACCCTCCCTACAAATAAAATTCCAGGACCGGACGGCTTCACCGGTGAATACCAACAAACATACAAAGAAGAACTCATACCAGTTCTTCTCAAATTCTTCCAGACGATTGAAAAGGAGGGAATACTCCCAAATTCATTCTATGAAGCCACCATCACCCTGATACCAAAACCAGGAAAAGACACTATAAAAAAAAGAGAATTAAAGGCCAATATCATTGATGAACATAGACGCCAAAATCCTCACCAAAATTTTAGCAAATAAAATCCAACAACACATAAAAAAGATTATACATCATGACCAAGTAGGGTTCATCTCAGGGACACAAGGCTGGTACAACATACGCAAATGAAACAATGTAATAAATCACGTCAACAAGAGAAAGGACAAAAACCACATGATCATCTCAATCGATGCAGAAAAAGCACTTGATAAAATTCAACACCCATTTATGATAAAATCTCTCGCCAAAGTGGGTATAGAGGGAACGTAACTCAACATAATAAAAGCTATATATGACAAAACTACAGGCAGCATAGTACTCAACGGTGAAAAAATCAAAATCTTCACACTAAAATCTGGGACAAGACAAGGATGCCCACTATCACCACTCCTATTCAACATAATCCTGGAAGTCCTAGCCACAGCAGTCAGGCAAGAGAAACAAATAAAAGGGATCCAAATTGGAAAAGAAGAGGTAAAAGTGTCATTATATGCTGACGACATGTTACTATATACAAAAAACCCTAAAAGGTCCACACAAAAGCTACTAGAGCTGATTGAAGAATTCAGCAAGGTAGCAGGTTACAAAATTAACGTTCAAAAATCAGTTGCATTTCTTTACACTAACGATAAATCAACAGAAAAAGAAAGTAAAGAAACAATCCCCTTAAAAAATAGCACCCAAAGTAATAAAATATCTGGGAATAAATCTAACCAAGGAGGTGAAAGAATTATACAGAGAAAACTATAAACCATTGATGAAGGAAATTAAACAAGATTTAACAAATGGAAAGATATTCCATGCTCTTGGATTGGAAGAATCAATATTGTTAAAATGGTCACACTGCCCAAGGCAATCTACAGATGTAATGAAATCCCTATCCAATTACCCAGGACATATTTCACAGAACTAGAACAAATCATAATAAAATTTATATGGAACCATCAAAGACCTAGAATTGCCAAAGCATTACTGAAGAGGAAGAAAGATGCTGGAGGAATAACTCTCCCAGACTTCAGACAATAGTATAGAGCTACAGTCATCAAGACAGCAAGGTATTGGTACAAAAACAGACATATAGACCAATGGAACAGAATAGAGAGCCCAGGAATGAACCCACAAACTTTTGGCCAACTCATCTTCGACAAAGGAGGCAAGAATATACAATGGAAAAAAGACAATCTCTTCAGCAAATGGTGTTGGGAAAACTGGACAGCAGCATGTAAAACAATGAAGCTAGAACACTCCCTTACACCATATACAAAAATCAACTCAAAATGGATTAAAGACTTTAACATAAGACAAGATACAATACACCTCCTAGAGGAAAACTTAGGCAAAACATTGTCTGAGATACATCTCAAAAATTTTCTCGTAGAAGAAATAAAAGCAAGAATAAACAAATGGGACCTAATGAAACTTACAAGCTTCTGCACAGCAAAGGAATCCAGAAGTAAAACAAGAAGAAAACCTACAGAACGGGAGAAAATTTTTGCCAGTGAAACCGACAAAGGCTTGATCTCCAGAATATATAAGCAGCTCATATGACTCAATAAGAAAAAAATAAACAACCCAATTCAAAAATGGGCAGAAGACTTAAACAAACAATTATCCAAGGAAGACATACCACTGATCAAGAGGCACATGAAATAATGCTCAATATCACTAATTACCAGAGAAATGCAAATCAAAACTACAATGAAGTATCACCTCACACCAGTCAGAATGTCCGTCATTCAAAAATCCTCAAGTGACAAATGCTGGAGAGGCTGTGGAGAAAGGGGAACACTCCTTCACTGCTGGTGGGAATGCAGTTTAGTGCAGCCACTATGGAAATCATTGTGGAGATTCCTCAAAAGACTAGGAGTAGACTTACTGTATGACCCAGGAATCCCACTCCTGCGTTTGTATCCAGAAGGAACCCTACTTCAGGATGACACCTACACCCCAATGTTCATAGCAGCACTATTTACAATAGCCAAAACATGGAAACAGCCTAAATGTCCATCAACAGGTGACTGGATAAAGAAGAGTTGGTATATTTATACAATGGAATACTACTCAGCCATAAAAACTGACAACATAATGCCATTTGCAGCAACATGGATGCTCCTGGAGAATGTCATTCTAAGTGAAGTAAGCCAGAAAGAGAAAGAAAAATACCAAATGAGATCGCTCATATGTGGAAACTGAAAAACAAAAACCAAAACAAAGAAACAAAAACAAAGTGTAAATACAGGGCAGAAATAGACTCACAGACAGAGAATACAGACATGTGGTTACCAAGGGGGTGGAGGGTGGGAAGGGATAGAATGGGATTTCAAAATTGTAGAATAGATAAACAAGTTTACACTGTATAGCACAGGGAAATACACACAAAATCTTATGATAACTGAGAGAGAAAAAATGTGACAATGAGTATGTATATGTCCATGAATGACTGAATGATTGTGCTGAACACTGGAATTTGACACAACATTGTAAAATGATTATAAATCAATAAAAAATCTTAAAAAAAAGAATCTGAAAAGAAAAAAATAAAAAATAAAATAAAATTATTAAAATGGGGTGAATTTTATGTTATGTATATTTTACCCCAAAATAAACAAACAAACAAAAATGGAGTCAGGAGATGGACATTAGTGAGCCAAAGATGAACTCTGTATCGTGCCTGTATGTTATTTACTTCTTAGGACCCATTATTTCAAAAGCCTGCCTAGGAGAAATCTCAAATTTTCACACATCTAATTGTTTTAAATATAGCCCACTAAAGCCTCCCTGCCTTACATGCTCTGTAAAACTGCACCCAATATTTACTAGCCCTTGATGTGATAAACACAAGGCCATAAAGACCTCAAGCTTGTACTAGCAGAGTTCTCTGACCAGGAGATTCCCACTCCCCCATGCTGCTGAGTGACATCATGTGGACACTCGAGGCCCCCCAACAATCCTTCTTTCCCTGAGGAGCAGCAGCAATATATGAGAAATTCAGTTGTTTAGATCCTTGTCAGCATTTGGTGGTTTTAGTATTTTTTTATTTTAGCAACTCTGATAGGTGATATTTCATTGATCTTTTATTTCCCTAATGCCTAATATGTTGAACATCTTTTTGTGTGTTTAGCTCCATTCTGAACATCCTCTTTTTTTATAATCTTTAACTTTATTAATTGAAGAATACTCAAAATGTATCAACTTCTGGTGCACAGCATAATGTCCAAGTCATATATACATATATATTCATTTTCACATTCTTTTTCATTAAAGGTTATTACAACACATTGAATATAGTTCCCTGTGCTATACAGAACTTGTTTTTTTTATCTGCTTTTATATATAGTGGTTAATCTTTGCAAATCTCAACTCTTAAGTGAAGTGTTTGTTCATTAAATTATTTTATAATTATATTTTTATCTGCTATTGAGTCTAATGGTTCCTTATATATTTCAGATACTATTTACACTTTGGATATGTAGTTTGTAATACATAGCTTTACCTTTAATCATCTGAACATAGGCTTTCATAAAGCAAATTTTTAAAATTTTGTCAGTGTCCATCTTCCCATTTATATATTATACTTTTAGAATCAACTGCCTTGCCTAAGTTCTGGAATTTTCTTTTTTTTTTAACATTTTTTTATTGATTTATAATCATTTTACAATGTTGTGTCAAATTCCAGTGTTCAGCACAATTTTTCAGTCATTCATGGACATATACATACTCATTGTCACATTTTTTCTCTCTGAGATATCATACCATTTTGTGGGTGTCGGAGAAGATGGTGGAGTAGAAGGACGCTCGCAGGTCACCCTCTCCCACAAATACACCAAGACCCACATCTACACACCCACTCAGCCAACCAGAGCACCTGCGGAACTCCGACAGAACATCGCCCTCTTCCAAAGATAAAGACGCCAAAAATCTGGTAGGAGAAAAGGAAAAAAGAAATAACAAAAGGCAAAGCAGCACGGGACGGGTCCCGCGGGGAGGGAGTGGCAAAGTAGGACTGGCGTTTGCTCGCTGGGTCTCCCCTCTCCAACTGAGAGGCCAGCGGGAAGGAGGGGAAGCCTCTGAGGCTCGGATGTATATACGGAGCAGCCCTTGACTGACAGATCTAAGATAAATGGGCACAGAGCATCCCCCCGACACCCAGCCTGAGACGCGGGCCGGCAGCGGTGGGCAGGGCCAGGCTGGACAAGCCAGGCTGAGGACGGGAGTGGCTGCACGGAGTCAGCCCGGGTGGACTGCAAGGGGGTGCGCGCCGTGGCGGTGGGTGCACAGGGCAGAAAAACCTGGGCCGTCTGTAAAACAGCAAGGTTGATGTGCTCTTGGGGGAAGAGTGCACACCCCCATCTCTGAAAACCCGCGGAAACTTTTCGGTGGAAGAGAGGTGGGGCTCAGGGACAGCCGCCATATCCTCCTGCGCTGAGCACCCAGGCGGGGGCGGGGGCGAAACCTGCATCCGCAAGGAAGGGTTTAGCAGCCTCAAAAGCCAGACTGAGACTGGCCTGCAGACCGGGGCAGATAGCATTCTTCCATACTGGTCCCTCAGAGAACTTGCTCCACAAAGACAAACAAGGAGCTGGGTTCTGGCTCGGAGCAGGGACAAGGCTGTCCCTCGGTCTTCCCCGAGCCCACCTGCGGAGCGCCGACCAGGGCGGAGCTCGCAGCCGCACATAGCAGCGGAGCTATCGGCGGCGAGGGTAGAGGGAAAGTGGCCCCCAGCTTGGGCAGGAACACAGCCCCTGACCGAGGGGCTGGGAGGGGGCATGACCCGCCCTCCTACCTGGCCAGTCTGCAACATCTAACTGCGGCATCCGGAGGGGCAGTGACACACCCGCCCACAGCAGAGGAGAGCTGCACCTGACCCAGTGTTGGGAGGAGGCGCGATCTGCTTGCCAACAGGTGCTGGGAACAGCACAGAAGAGGGCGCCAACGGAGGGCCTCTGAAAACAGCAAGCTGAGCTTCCAAAACAGGACGAAGACAGAAAGACGTCACATTAAAAGCACAGACTCCAGGAGAACACTGACAACACCCCCCCTTTTTTCTTAAATCTGTTTTTACCTATTCTATTTTCTATTACTCTCTTAATTTTTACTGCTTAATTCATTTCTATTTCTCTTGGGTTTTGATGTCCTGTTATTGATTAGACACAGGTTTCAAATACATCTCTTCATCCCCCCCTTTTTTTGTAAAGATTTTAAAAGGACGTCTCAACCCGATTAATACTCTGCTTCAACTCGCTCTTCTATTATTCATTATACACTGTTTTCAAACCCTCTTTCTCCCTTCTTTTAAATTTCTTTCTCTCTCTCTCCTATTTTTTTTCCTTTTTTTCCTTTGTTCTATTCCAAAATAAGCATTAGATAAAATACTTAAGGACCGAAATAAACAACTGATACTCCATAAACCACAGTGCCAAAATGGTATGAGCAAGATGAAGAAGCAGAAAAACCTTTCCCAATTAAAAGAAAAAGAGAAATCCCCTGAAAGAAAGATCAACAAAATAGACATCGATAGCCTAGTAGATCAAGATTTCAAAAAAGGAGTGATCAAATTGCTGAAAGAATTAAAAGAGATAGTGTTTAGAGATATAAAATATGTCAAAAATGAAATTGAAGCTATAAAGAAGAGCCAAGTAGAATGGGTAAACTCATTGACAGAGATGAGGAATGATCTAATAGCTGTGTAAAGCTGACTAGATAAAGCAGAGGAACGAATTGGTGATCTAGAAGACAGGGCAATAGAAAGCACCCATTCAGAAGAACTGCAAGATAAGCAAATAAAAAATAATGAAAATAGCATAAGGGACCTATGGGTTAATATAAAGCATCCCAATCTTTGCATAATAGGGGTCCCAGAAGAAGAAGAAAGATCAAAGGGGATTGAAAAGGTTTTTGAAGAAATCATGACTGAAAACTTCCCAAACTTAAAGAAGGAAACACATATCCAACTACAGGAATATCAGAGGGTCACAAACACGAAGAACCCAAATAGACCCACACCAAGACATATCATTATCAAGATAGCCAGAGTCAAGTAAAAGAATTGATTCACAAAGGCAGCAAGAGAAAAACAAAGAGTAAGTTACAAGGGAACATCCATAAGGCTCTCAGCTGATTTCTCTACACAAACACTACAGGCCAGAAGGGAGTGGCAA
>NC_045732.1:4669780-4728050 GCF_009834535.1 Camelus ferus
TCTTGAGTTTTACTTTCAGTTGTATAATTTCCATTTGGTACTATATGTCTTTTATTTTCTGAGGCTTATTTTTTTCATTTGTAATTGTTGAAGAATTTTAATGATGGCTATTTAAAATATTTGTCAAATAATTCTAACATCACTGTGATCTTTGTGTTCATGTCTATTGAATGCTTTTTTTCATGTAAGTTGATACTTTATTCTTGGTATAATGAGTCATTTTCAACTGAAAGCTAGAAATTTTCGCAATTTTGTTATGAAACTCTGGTACTTATTTAAATTTTCTCTTTTAGAAAGCCTGCTATGACACTGTTCTGGCAGAGGAAATGTGGGTGCTTCCTATTACTGCCAAGTGGAAACAGAATTTAAGGTTCCCCACATGGCTTCCACTAACACTCAAGTTGGAGAGGACCCCCCCACAGAGTACTGCTGCATGAGAGTGGGGATTCAAGAACCTCACTGGTGTTATACTGAGAGCAACCTAGCTGGGGTGAGCAGATGTACTTCATTACTTCTCCTCATGTGAATTCCAATGATGCCCATAGGGTGTGGCCTCATTAATGCTGTGGTGGTAAAATTCATGACTCAACACCAGGCCTCCTCTGATACCATCCAAGTGGGGAGAGGGAGAGATAACTTACTATCAATGAGTGTAGGTGTAAGTCCAGTCTCCCAACATGATCTCTACTGACACTGCCGGCAGAAGTGTATCTGGTGGGGAAAATAATGCCAGCTTTCCCACTTGACCTTCTCTGATACCACTCTGGAGAGAGGACATAGGGACATTTGTGTGCTTTGTTACAGAATGGTGAGGGTAAAAATCCAGGCTCCTTACTTGGCCTTTGCTAGCTGGGTGGGGCTACAGTTTATTTCTGTAGGTTTGACTGGAGGACAACAGTTATTAATCTAAAGGTTTTCTGTTTTGCTAGGCTGCCCCTTTCCTGGTCTTTTGGCTAGAGAGAGCAGGCTTCTCTTATTTTCTTGTCTCCTTTGTGTTTCTTGGTCTCCAACTTCTTCAGCTCTAAGTCTGGAATATATGAAGCAAAAAACAAACAAACAAAAACCATGTAACACACCATTGTATTTTCCTTTGGTTCTGAGGACCGTAGTCAGTCTGCCATCTTCTCTCCAACTTTTCTAGTGGTTTAATGTTTGTTTTACAATGTCCAGGGAGGAGTAGGGAAAAATAAAAATTACCTATTATTGATAATATCCCTGAAAACAATGAAGTAGGGATCTCCTAAACCCTATACCTTCACTAAAGCAATGATTAAGCAGGCAAATCTGTAAAAATCAACTTATTTGAAACTTCAGAATCTAATCTAAAGTTTACAACAATCAAGGGAAGGCTAAACAGAACAAAAAAAAGCCTTGTTAAGAGAATATTATAACATTAGAACATATTACATGCTTCCCAGCCGTTACTCTCCAGCTTATCATAAGCTTTGGGGATGGCAGCTCACTTTAACAGTGTGGCTTTCTGATGCCAGAAGGCCAACACAGAAATTTTTCTCAAATTATTGTGGTTATATATTTTGACCTCCCTGGTAGCTCCCTAAGGGATGAGTTCAGGGGCTGTTTTGCCCACTTCAGAACTTTATCAGGGATGGAGTGGCTTAAATGATACTGTCAAAAAGATTCAAAAGCAAATATACTTGCAGAAAACAGTATGGAGAGTCCTCAAAAGACTAGGAATGAACTTACCATATGACCCAGTAATCCTACTCCTGGGCATATATCCAGAAGGAACCCTACTTCAAAAAGACACCTGCACCCCAATGTTCATAGCAGTACTATTTACAATAGCCAAGACATGGAAACAGCCTAAATATCCATCAACAGATGACTGGATAAAGAAGATGTGGTATATTTATACAATGAGATACTATTCAGCCATAAAAACTGACAACATAAGGCCATTTGCAGCAACATGGTTATCCCTGGAGAATGTCATTCTATGTGAAGCAAGCCAGAAAGAGAAAGAAAAATACCATATGAGTTCGCTCATATGTGGAATCTAAAATAAATAAATAAATAAATACAAACAAACAGAAACAGAATCATAGGCATAATTGCAAACTTGTGGTTGCCAGGGGGGACGGGGGTGGGAAAGGACAGATTGTGAGTTTGAAATGTGTAGATACTGACAGGCATATGCAGAATAGATAAACAACATTATACTGTATAGCACAGGGAAATATACACAAGATCTTGTGGTTGCTCACAGCAAAAAAGAATGCGATAATGAATATATGTATGTTCATGTATAACTGAAAAATTGTGCTCTACACTGGAATTTGACACAACATTATAAACTGACTATAACTCAATAAAAAATGTTAAGAAAATAAAGACACAGAGTTTCTCATATACAAAAAAAATAAATATGCTCAAAGAACTAAGTCTTAAATATGCTCATAAAATTAAAGGACACCAGGTGAATGAAATATCACCAAATAATGATAAAGAGACAGAAATTTAAAAATGATCTTAATAGAAATTCTGGAGATGAAATGTACAGTAAGTGAAATGAAAAAATCTATAGAAATATTCAACAACATATTTGAGCTGAAGAATAATTAATTAACCTGAAGACAGGTACATTGAAATTACCCACTCTAAGGAGTAGAAAGAAAAAAAAATGATGAAAAGTCAGGCGTTTAATGGACTGTGGGATACCATGAGCATACCAACATACACATAATGGTAGTCTCAGAAGGACAGAAGATATAGAAAAGGGGCAGAAAAAATATTCAAAGACATAATGGCCAAAAATATCCTAAATTTTATGAAAGATATGAATCTATACATCTAAAAAGTTCAAAAAACAATAAGTAGGATGAATTCAAAGGGATTCACATTGAGATATATTATAATGAAACATCAAAATACAGAGACTCTAGGAAGCAACAAGACGGAAGCTACTCACTACATACAAGGGATCCAGCTTCAATAATATTAACAGATGATTTGTCATTAGAAACCATGGAGGCCAGAAGGCAGTTTGATAGTATATTTAAAGTGCTAAAAGAAAAACAAAACTGCCAAGCAAGAATTATGTATCTGGCAGTAATACCCTTCAAAATTGAAGGAGAAATTAAGATATTTCTAGATAAAGTAGAGCTGAAGGAGTTTATCATTAGTAGTCTTGCCCTACAAGAAAAACTACAAGGTGAACTTCAGGCTGAAATTAAAAAACACTATACAGCAATCCTATGCCATATAGAAAAATAAAGAATACCAGTAAAGGTAACTAATTAGTTAAATATAAAAAAACAACATTATTGTACTTTTGGTTCATAATTTTGCTCTTTTTCCTTAAAATTAAAAAAAAGTATATGTCTACATTATGGGTATATGCAGGAGCTTTTCAGTGTCCTTATTTTCCCATGTATCTCCTTGCCAAGTTTCATCCTTCCCAGGCCTTTCAGTCTGTCTTCTGCTTGCCTTGTTTATTATTCCTTCCCTCACATGGCTGTGGCTAGTATAGGTAGCTTTACATAAAGAAAGGTTTTACTAACTTCAAATCCACTGGCAGGTAAACAACTCATCATGCACCATGAAAAACCACAGTAACACAGTATCACAAGAAGAAAATGTACAATTCACCAGAAATCAAACTAAAGTGATTGAAACATGGTGAGATCACCCAAGATGATGGAGAAAAAAAACCCTGAGCTCACATCCTCTCACAGGTATGCTGAAATCACAACTATTTGCAGAACCACCATTGATGAAAATGACCAGAACCTACCAGAAAAGATCTTCTACAACTAGACATAAAGAAGGAACCACAATGAGACAGGTAGGAGGTGCAGAGTCACAATATACTCAAGTTTCATACCCTCAGGTGGGTATCCCACAAACAGGAGAATATTAAAACTGCAGAGATTCTCCCACAGGAGTGAGAGGTCTGAACCCCATGTTGGGCTCCTGATCCTGGGTGGTCCTTCACTGGGAACACTAGGTCCCAGAGCATTTGGCTTTGGAGGGCAGCAGAGCTTCCTTTCAAAGTCCTAGAGGGCTGGGGGAAATTGAGACTGCACTCTTAATGGGCACACATAAGAATCTCACATATTCTGGGACACAGGGAAGAAGCAGTAATTTAATAGAAGCTTGGATCAGACTCATCTGCTGATCTTGGTGATCTCCCAGAGAAACATGAGACAACTGCAGTTTATCCTGGGAAACAGGCACTGAAGGTATCCATTACTGGGAGCTTGTTCTACCATGTGGACACTGGTGCTGGTGAAACACCAATGTGTAATTCTTCCTCTATCTTATTAGCCCCAGGACCCAGCCCTGCAGTGGCCCAACAAACTGTAGGGGCCAGTGTTGAGAGGCCTTAGGTCAAGGAACTAACTGGGCAGGGACACAGCCCCACTTACCCACAGATGAGCTGCATTAAGACCCCCTAAGCCCACAGCTGCCTCTAGATATGGCTTAGCCCTCTAGAGGTACCAAGACCCAGCTCCACTCACCAGTGGGCAGGCACCAGCTCCAGAAACTTTCACAATCTCTGCTCTAGTCTCTGGATCAGCCTCACCCAGCAGGGGGCAGACACCAGACACAAGAAAACCACAGTCCTGCAGCCTGCCCACCTGGCCCAACCATTAGCAGGCCAGACTCTGCCCTGGGATGAGTTTGGACCTGGCAATGCAACATCAGTAAGCCTGCTCTAGCCTTGGGACCAGCCTCAATCACAAGGAGGAAGAAGCAAGCTGCAAGAAAACAGTAACCCCACAGACTGTGGACCCAGCCCACCCACTAGCAGACCAAATTAAGTAAACAATACCATTTATAATAGTTGTGTCTTGGCCTCATCCTCTAACAGGTTAACACAAGTATTGGGACACACTGGACTCTGCACCAAATTGTGTCAGGAATGGGGCCCAAGCACCAGTGATCTGACACCACTTCTGGGACCTCTGGGCCCTGGAACTGGACTCTAGGATCTGGTGCTGCCTGAAAGTAGATGAACACCAGACCAAGCATCATGCTTCACCAACCAGTGGGTGGGCAAAAGCCCTGGGGTCTCTTGGACCCTGACTCCATCTTCCAGTTACCCAACACTAGTTGCAGAGCCCCCAGTCAGCCTCCATATGACTAGATCCCACCAACCAGCAGCCAGCAGCCTCTGTAAAAGGCAGGGCCATGAAAAAAGAACTAAAGAGGGCCCAAATAAATAAAGTCAGCAATGAAAAAGAAGTTACAACCAACACCAGAGAAACACAAATGATCAGAGAAATTACCATGAACAATAATATGCTAATAAAATGGACAACCCAGAAAAAAAGGACAAATTCCAAGAAATGTACAATCTCCCACAACTGAACCAGGAAGAAATAGAAAATATGAACAGACCAATATTCAGTAATTAAATTGAATCAGTAATAAAAATACTCCCAACAAACAAAAGTCAAGAACCATATTGTTTAACAGGTGAATTCTACCAAACATTTAGAGTTAACACCTATCTTTCTCAAACTATCCTAGAAAATTAAGAGGAAGGAACATTTCTAAAGTCATTCTAGGAAGTCATCATCACCTTAATACAAAAACCAGACAAAGGCCCCTCTTAAAAAGGAAATTACAGGCCAATATCACTGATGAACGTGGATGCAAAAATCTTCAACAAAAATATTAGCAAACTGATTCCAACAATACATTAAAAGGATCACATACCATGATCAAATGGGAATGATCCCAGGGATGCAAGGATTTTTCAATATTCACAAATCAATCAATGTGATACACCACATTAATGAACTGAAAAATATAAAAAAAATTATCATCTCAAAAGATGCAGAAAAAGCTTTGAATAAAATTCAACATCCATTTATTATAAAAACTCTCCAGAACGTGAGGATATAGGGAGCATACCTCTACATAACAAAGGCCATATATGACAAACCCACACCTAACAATATACTCAATGGTGAAAAGCTGAAAGAATTTCCTCTAAGAATAGGGACACGAGAGGGATGCCACTTTCACCACTTTATTCACCACAGCAATGGAAGTCTTAGCCACAGCAATTAGACAAGAACAATAAAGGAATCAAAACTGGAAAGGAAGAAGTAAAATTGTCACTGTTTGCAGATAACATGATACTACATGTAGAAAATCCTAAATAAGCCACCAAAAAATTACTAGAGCCCATCAACAAATTTGGTAAAGTTGTACAATACAAAATTAATATAAAGAAATCTGTTGCATTTCTATACACTAACAATCAGAAAATGAAATTAAGCAAACAATACCATTTACAATAGTATCAAAAATATATGAAATGCCAAGGAACAAACCTACCTAAGGAGGTAAATGATCTATATTTAGAAAACTATAAGAAGCTGATGAAAGAAATTGAAGACAACATGAATACATGGAAAGATAAGCCATCTTCATGGATTGGATGAATTCATATTGTTAAAAAGACCATACTACCCAAGACAAACTACAGATTCAGTGCAATCCCTATCAAAACACCAAGGGCATGTTTCACAAAACTAGAACAAATAATTTTAAAATTTATATGGAAACACAAAAGACCCCAAATAACCAAAACAATCTTGAGAAAGAACAGAGTTGAAGGAACCATGCTCCCTGGTGTCACACTACACTATAATACTACAGTAATTAAAATATTATGATACTGGCACAAAAACAGATACATAGATCAATGGACCAGAATAGAGAGTTCAGTAATAAACCCATGCTCCTAAGGTCAATTAATCTATGACAAAGGAATCAATAATATGAAGAAAAGACAGTCTCTTCGATAAATGGTGCTAGGGAAACTGGACAGCTACACATAAAAGAATGAAATTAGAACATTCTCTTAACACCATATACAAAAATAAACTCTAAGTGGACTAAAGACCTAAATGAAAAACTGCAAACCATAAAACTTTTAGAAGAAAACACAGGCAGAACACTCTTTGACATAAATCATAAGGTTATTTTTTGTATCTGTTGCCCAAAGCAAACAAAATAAAACCAAAAATAAACAAATGGGGCTTAATTAAACTTAAAAACTTCTGCACAGCAAAGGAAACCAATGACAGAATGAAAAGATAACCTTCTGAATGGGTGAAAATATTTGCAAATGATACGACCAGTAAGGGGTTAATATCAAACATATATAAACAGCTCATACAACTGAATATGAAAAAACAACCTAGTTAAAAATGGGCAGAAGACATGGAATAGACATTTTTCCAAGGAAGATATACAGATTAGTGACAGACACATGAGAAGATGCTCAAGATCATTAATTACCAGATAAATGATAATGAAATGCACAAGATATCACCTCACACCTGTCTGAATGGTATCATCAAAAAGAACACAAATAACAAATGTTGGCAAGGATGTAGATAAAATGGAACCATTTTACAGTGTTGGTGGGAATGTAAGTTAAGGCAGCAGCTATGGAAAACATCATGGAGGTTTCTCACAAATCTAAAAATACAACTACCATATGACCCAGCAATCCCACTCCTGGGTATATATCTAAAAATAAAACCCCAAAACACTCATTTGGAAAGTTCCATGCTCCCCAATGTTCATGGCAGCATTATTTACAGTAGCCCAGATATGAAAGCAAATTAAGTGTTCATCAACAGATGAATGGATAAAAAAGAAGTAGTGTATATATAAAATAGAATACTACTTACCCACACACACAAAAATAATTCTTTGCCATTTGCAATAACATGGATGGACTTTGAGGGTATTATGCTAAGTGAAATAAATTAGAGAAGATAGATATTGTATGATGTCACTGGCAAGAAGAATCTAAAAATTAAAACAGACTAGTAAATATAACAACAACAACAAAAACAGACAGACAGATATTGAGAACAAATAAGTGATTAACTAGTGGGAAGAGGGAAGGGGAAGGAGTAATATAAGGATAGGGAATTAAGAGGTACAAACTATTATGTATAAAATAAAGACCTTTTGTGGTCAAGATGGCAAAGTGGAAGGACATGCTTAGCTCACCCTCTCCCACGAATACACCAAGAGAGACATCCACAGACCCACTCATTCACTCAGAATACCTGCTGAACTTACACAGAACATTGCCTTCTTCAAAAGACAAAATTCCTCACAAATCTGGTAGGACAAAAAAAAGGAAAAGGAAATTAGTATGGGACCTTCCCCTCAGGGAAGGAGCGGCAAATGAGGAATAGTACTCTCATAGTGGGATGTCCCTGCTTAAACAGAGAGGTCAATAGGGAAAGAGGGGGATCCTCTGAGGCTTGGAGAAGTCCAAAACAGTCCCTTGGCTGACAGAAAAACAAGTAAAATCCAAGAAAAGCAATGTAAAAGTTACTATATGCAGGTGACATGATACTATACATAGAAAACCCTAAGAGCTCCCCCCCAAAAAAAAACTACTAGAGCTAATTTAAAAATTCAGCAAGGTAGCAGGATACAACATTAACATACACAAATCGGTTGCATTTCTTTACACTAACAATGAATCAAAAGAAAAAGAAAGTAAAGAAACAGTCCCTTTTAAAACTGCACTCAAAACAATAAAATACTTAGGAATAAATCTGACCAAGGAGGTGAAAGACTTATACATGGAGAACCACAAAACACTGATTATGGAAATTAAAGAAAACTTAAAGAAATGGAAAGATATCACATGCTCTTGAATTGGAAGAATCAATATCATTAAAATGGCCACACTTCCCAAGGCAATCTACAGGTTCAATGTATTCCCTATTAAATTACCCAAAACATTTTTTACAGAATTGGAACAAATGATCTTAAGATTTATATGGAATCACAAAAGACCCAGAATTGCCAAAACAATATTGAAGAAAAAGAACAAAGCTGAAGGAATAACCTTCTCAGACTTCAGACAATATTACAGAGCTACAGTAATCAAAACAGCATGGAAATGGCATGAAAACAGAAATATGGATCAATGGAACAGAATAGAGAGCCCAGAAATAAACCCACAGACCTATGGTCAATTAATCTTTAACAAAGGAGGCAAGAATGTACAATGGGGAAAAGAGAGTCTCTTCAGTAAGTGGTGCTGGGAAAACTGGGTAGCAGCATGTAAATCAATGGAACACTTCCTCACACCATACACAAAAATAAACTCAAAATGGCTTAAAAACTTAAATATAAGACAAGACACAATAAATCTAGAAGAAAACATAGGCAAAATATTCTCTGACATAAATCTTAGCAACATTCTCCTAAAGCAGGCAATGGAAATAAGAGAAAAAATAAACTAATGGGACCTAATTAAACTCATAAGCTTTTGCACAGCAAAGGAAACCATAAGCAAACAAAACAACACCTTTGGAGTGGGAGAAAATATTTGTAAATGATGTGACTGACAAAGGCTTAATTTCCAAAATATATAAATAGCTCGTACAACTTAATAACAAAAAAACAAACAACTCAATCCAAAAATGGGCAGAAGGCCTAAACAAGCAATTCTCCAATGAAGACATACAAATGGCCAATAGACATATGAAAAAAATGCTCAATATGGCTAATTATCAGAGAAGTACAAATCAAAACTACAATGAAGTGTCACCTTACACCAGTCAGAATGGCCATCATTCAAAACTCTATGAATGATAAATGCTGGAGAGATTGTGGAGAAAAGGGAATCCTCCTACACGGCTGGCGGGAATGTAGTTTGGTGTAGCCATTATGGAAAACAGTACGGAGATTCCTCAAAAAACTAAAAATAGACTTACCATATGATCCTGCAATCCCAGTCCTGGACATATATCCAGAAGGAACCTTAATTCAAAAAAGATACATGCACCCCAATGTTCATAACAGCACTATATACAATAGCCAAGACATGGAATCAACCTAAATGTCCATCAACAGATGATTGGATAAAGAGGTTTGGGATATTTATACAATGGAATACTACTCTGCCATAAAAACAAATAAAATAATGCCAATTACAGTAACATGGATAGACCTAGAGATCATCATTCTAAGTGAAGTAAGCCAGAAAGAAAAAGAAAAATACCATATGATATTACTCACATGTGTAATCTAAAAAAAAAAAAAAAAAAGGACACTCTGAACTCATCTACAAAACACAAACAGGCTCAGAGACTTAGTAAACAATCTTAAGGTTACTGTGGAAAGGGGGGTGGGAGGTGATAAATTTGGGAGTTTGAAATTTACAAATGTTAGCTTCTATATATAAAAATAGATTTAAAAAGTAGATTCTTTTTATAGCACAGGGAATTATGTTCAATATCTTGTAATAGCCTTTAATGGAAAAAACATGAAAATAAGTATATGTATGTAAATGCATGACTGGGACATTGTGCTGTACACCAGAGATTGGCACATTGTAATTGACCATACTTCAATGAAAAAAGAAGAAAAGGGACTACATTATCTAAGAGACATTTTATATAAACCTTATAGTAACCACAAAACACAAATCTAGAGCAGAACACAAAACATATAAGAGAAAAGAGAAAAACTTCATAGGAAACTACCAAAGTAAAATGGCAGTCAGGAATACAAGGTAAAAATAAACAATGGAGATAGAAGAACCAGAAACAAAAGTTTAAATGGCAGTACTAAGTCCTCAAAAGCAATAATTACCCTAAATGTAAATTAGTTGAACTAATTATTTGAACTCACCAATCAAAAGACCCAGAGTGGCTGTATAAATTTAAAGACAGGACTCAACTATATGTTGCCTCCAGGAGACTAACCTCAGTTCTAAAGACAAGCATAGTCTCAAAGTTAAGCAAATGATAGAAAAAAAAAAAAAAGAGGGTGCAGGCATATTATGTCAGAGAATTAGACTTTAAGCCAAAACATGTAACAAGAAACAAAATTGATTATATAATGATAAAGGGTACAATTCATAAAGAAGACACAACAGTTATGAATATATATGCACCATGTTAAGGAACACCAAAGTATATAAAGCAATTATTAACAGACCTAAAGGGATACACTGAAAGCAACATATAAATTGTCGGGGACTTTAACACCCCACTTATATCAGTGGACAGATCATTCCGGCAGAAAGTCAACAAGGAAACAGTGGCCTTAAAGGAATTAGACCAGGTAGATTTGATAGATTCATATAGACTGTTTCTTCCAAATGCAGCGGAATACACATTCTTCTCAAGTGCACATGAAACATTCTCAACAACAGATCATATGCTTGGACACAGAACAAGTGTCACTAAATTTCAGAAGACTGAAATCACATGAAGCCTCTTTTCTGATCAGATGGGGGTACAGAATTAGAAATCAACTACAAGGATTAAGCTGGAAAAATCACAAATATGTGTAGACTAAAAAATATGCTACCAAACAACTATTGGGTCAACAAATAAATCAAAGGAGAAATCTTAAAAATTCCTGAATACAAATGAAAATGGAAATATGGCATACTAAAATCTATGGGATGAAGCAAAAGCAGTAGTAATAGGGAAGTTGATAGCAATACAGGCCTAACTCAAGATAAAAGAAAAATCTCAAAAAAAACCCAACCTAATCTTACAGCTAAAGAACCAGAAAATGAACAAAAAACAAAGCCCAAAGTCAGCATAAGGAAGGAAATAAAAAACGTCAGAGCAAAAATAAGTGAAATAGAGTTTAAATAGACTATGTCAATGAAACTAAGAGCTGGTTCTTTGAAAAGATAAACAAAATTGACACAACTTTAGCTTAACCCACATAGAAAAAAGGGAGAAGGCTCAGCTAAATAAAATTAGACAGAAAAGAGGAGAAATAACAATGGATAACACAGAAATACAAAGATTACAAGAGAATAACATGAAGAGCTATACAGCAATAAATTAGACAGACTAACAAATGGATAAAGTTTTAGAATCATACAAATTTCCGTGATTGAATCATGAAGAAGTAGAAAATCTGAATAGATTAATCACTAGTAGAACAATTGAAACAGTAATTGAAAACCTCCCCCCAAAAACAAAATCAAGAACCAGATGGCTTCACAGGTGAATTCTATCAAACATTTAAAGAAAATTTAATGCCTAGCTATTTCAAACTCTCCCAAAAACCTGAAGAGGAGAGAATGCTTCCTAACTCATTTTATGAGCTCTATATTACCTGATATCAAAACCAGACAAGGGCAACTCAAAAAAAGTACAAAAACTATAGATATCTAATGAATGACACAAAAATTGTCAACAAAATATTAGTAAAGTATATACAACAATACATTAAAAGGATACAATATGATCAAGTGGGATTTATAACAAGGATGTGAAAATGGTTCAACATTCACAAATCAATCAATGTGATACATCACATTAGAAAATAAAGGATAAAAATCATATGATCATCTCAACGGATGCAGAAAAAGCATTTGACAAGATTCAGTACCTATTTATGATAAAAAAAAAAAAACTCTCAACAAAATGGGTTTAGAATGAATGTTCCTAAAACAACAAAGGCCATATATGACAAACATACAGCTAACATAATACTTAACAATGAAAAACTGAAAAGTATACCTCTAAGATCAGAAACAAGACAAGGATGTTCACCCCTGCCACTCTTATTCAACAGAAGAAATAATAGTCAGAGCAATTACAAAAGAAAAAGAAATAAAAGGCATCCAAATTGGAAAAGAAGAGATAAAATGGTCACTATTTGTGGATAACATGACTTTATACATAGAAAACTATGAAGATATCACCAAAAAACTATTAGAAATAGTAAATGAATACAGGAAAGTTGTAGGATACAAAATCTATATGCAAAATCTGTTGAGTTTCTATACATAACAATGAACTAATTGAAAGATTAATTAAGAAAATAAAATAATCTCATTTACAATCACAACAAAAAGAATACCTAGGAATAAATTTAACCAAGGAGGTGAATGTCCACTACACTAAAAACTATAAGACATTCTTGAAAGAAATTGAAGCAGACACAAAGAAATGGAAAGATATTCCATGGTTCTGGATTGGAAGAACTAAAATTGTTAAAATGTCCATATTACCTAAAGGAATCCACAGATTCAGTGCAATTCCTATCAAAATCCCAATGACATTTTCCCCAGAAATAGAACAAAACATCCTAAAATGTATATGGATCTTCAAAGACCCTGAATAGCGGGAAAAAATATCCTGAGGAAAAAGAACAAATTGGAGATATTACCTCCTTGATTTCAAAGTATATCACAAAGCTATAGTATCAAAACAGCATAGTATTGGCAGAAAAACAGACACAACAATCAATGAATCAGAATTAGGAGCCCATAAATAAATCTGTAAGTATACAGACACTTAATTTCTAACAAAGAAGCAATGAACATACAATGGAGAAAGGTAGTCTCTTCAATATATGTGTTAGGAAAACTAGAAAATCCACATTAATAAAAAAGAAAGAAACTAGACCATTTTCTCATACCATACACAAAAATCAACTCAAAATGGATGAAATTCTTGAATGTAAGACCTGAAACCATAAAACTAGAATAGGACATAGTACATTTTTTGGCATTGGTTTTAGCAATATCTTTCTGGATATTTCTCCTCAGGCAAGGAAAACAAAAGCAAAAAATTAGCAAATATGAGCATGTCAAACTAAAACACTTCTATACAGTAAAGTAAATCATCAGCAAAATGAGAAGACAACCTACCAAATGGGAGATGTTATTTTCAAATAATATATCTGATAAGGGGTTAATATCCAAATTATATAAAGAACTCATACAACTCAAGAAGAACAAAATAAACAACCTAATTTAAAAAAATGAGCAGAGGTTCTGAATAAACATTTTTTCCAAAGAAGACATACAGATGGCCAATAGGTATAGGTACATAAAAAGATGTTCAATATCACTAATTATTAGGGAAACACAAATCAAAACAACATATCACCTCACACTCATTAGAATGGCTATTGTCAAAAAGGCAAGGAATAACAAGTATTGGAAAGAATGTATAGAAAAAGGAATTCTTATGCACTGCAGGTTAGAATGTAAATTGATGCAGCCACTATGGAAAACTTTATGATTCTTCAAAAAATTAAGAACCGAAATACCATACTATCCAGCTATTCCACTTCTGGTTATTCATCTAAAAATGCAAAAATACTAATATGGAAAGACATATGCACCCCTATGTTTATTGTAGCATAATTTACCATAGCTAGAGAGAGAGAGAGAGGGAGAGAGAGAGGGAGAATATACAGAATGGAATACTACTCAGCTATAAAAAGATGAAATCTTACCATTAGCGATAACATAGATGAAGCTTAAGGGTTTTATGCTAAGTTAAATAAGTCAGGTGGAGAAGACAAATACTGTTATGATTTCATGCATATGTGGAAAAAAAAAGAAAAATGAACAGAAAACAAAGCAAACAGATAGATACAGAAAACAGAGTAATGTGGACAGGGAGCATGTATACAGGCCCCTTGCATCAGACTCCAATACAGCTCAGCACAGCACTGGTTTGATCGCTAAGTTGTTAATAAAATGGGTCAGGGAAATAAGGCAGGGCTGTTTCCTGAAAGAAGCAGGGGACAAGGAGGGCTGAGAAATCAGGCTCTGCCTATGGAGAGAGAGCTAAGCAGATGCCCCACCCTTCCAAAAGAAAGTCAGGCTCAAGAAGAAACACGAGGCAAATCTGGCATCATGTGTTACTTAATTGAATGCATATATTCCCTTCAATTCACAACCTCCCACCCCCACTGCCACCCCGGTTAGACTCTATCCCATAGATTTTAAGGAATAAAATGATTTAACTGACTGCTTCCTGTAGCCTGCATGGGAGAAGGGATGTCCAGGGAACCTCACCTGTGTGAAGATGACACTGAGGGAGGTGAGGGAAGCTGCACCTTGAACCCCCCAATTCACCATTTCTTACTTTTAATTTTTAACTATAACTTTCAAATCCATTTCTATATACATTTTTAAATTGTCTTTAAATGCATTAAAGGAATATATCATCCAAGCTTTTTTTAAATTTTTTTTGGCAGGAGGAGGTAATTAGATTTTATTTATTTATTTATTTTTAGAGGAGGTAACAGGGATTGAACCCAGGACCTTGTGCTTGCTAAGCATGCACTCTACCGCTTGAGCTATACCCTCCCCTACACATCCAAGCTTTTAAAACCAATTATTTTTTGTTTTTTTCTGAAACTCAAATTAAAAAGTACCTTAGAATGGATATAAACAAAAACACAATATAACAAAACTTGTGAGATACAGAGAATGTACTGCTAAGAGGGAAATTTATAGCTGTAAATGCATACATTAAAAAAGAAGAAACATTTCAAATAAATAACTTGACTTTACACCTTATAAAACTAAAAAAGAAGAGCAAATTAAATTCAAAGTTAGCAGAAAGGAAGAAATAATGATAAGAACAGAGACAAATGAAATAAAGACTATTAAAAATTAGAGAAAATCAACCAAACTAAAGTTGTTTTTTTGTAAAAATCATATTCAACAAACCTTTAAGCTAAACTGATTAAAAACTTGACAGAGTGCTCACTTCAGCTGCACATATACTAAAATTGGAATGATATGGGATTAGCATGGCCCCTGTGAGAGGATAACATGCAAATTTGTGAATCATTCCATATTTTTGCTATGAGAGTAGAGTTTTAATGTTCTCACCATAACAACAGCAGCAACAAAATGGTAACTGTGTGAGGCAAAGGATGTGTTAACTTACTTTGGAAAACATTTCACAATATATACATGTATCACATCATCACATTGTATGTTTTAAACTTACACCATGTTATATGTCAATTATATCTCAATAAAGCTGGAAAAAATGCCCCCCAACACCCTAAAGGTCATATAAATGTATAATTTAATGTACATTATCCACTTTATTTACAGGTTGCTTTTGATACTAAAGGAATGTATTTCTGCCTCAAAAATTAAAAAAAAGAGAAAAGTCTCAAATTACTACAATCATAAGTGAAATTGTGATGTTACTACTGAACTTACAGAAACAAAAAAGAGCATGAGAGAAAATCATGAACAACTACATGCCAACAAATTAGATACACGACATAGACAAATTTCTAGAAATATACAAACTTCCAAAAATGACTCAGGAAGAAATAAAAACTTTGAACAGACTTTTTACAAGTAAAGACACTGATTCACTAATCAAAAATTTCCAACAACAATAAAAAAAACCAGGACCACATAGCTTCAATGCACTAAACACTTAAAGAAGAATTAACAACAATCCTTCTCAAACTCTTCCAAAAAAATAGAAGAGAAGATTTCCTAACTCATTCTATGTGGTCACCATTACCCTGATACCAAAGCCAGACCAAGACATCACAAGAAAACAAAACTACAGATCAATATGTTTTATGAATCAGATGCAAAAATCCTCAACATTATATTAGCCAACTGAATGCAGCAGCATATTAAGAAAATTATATACAATGACCAAGTGAGATTTACCCTAGGAAAGCACCGGAGGTTCAACACCTGAAAATCAATCAATGTTATATACTACATTAATTAAATTAAGGAAAAAATAAAACATAATCATCTGCATTTCAACACTATGTAGAAAAAAAGTACTCTGACATAATCTAACACTCTTTCATCATAAAAGCACTCAACAAACTAGGAACAGAAAGGAATGTCTTAAACATGATAAAGGTCATTTGTAAAACAAAATAAAACAATAACAAATTCAATGGAGAAAGCCTGAAAGGTTTCCCCCTAAAATCAGGAACAGTACAAGGATGCTGGCTTTCACTACTTCGATTCAACATTATACGTTCTAAACAAAAATAAATAAATAAATGCATGCATGCATGCATCCAAATTGGAAAAGAATAAGTAAAATTATCTCTATTCAGAAATGACATGATCTTACATATACAAAATCATAAGGAATATAGAAAATAAGCTATTAGAGCTGATACAACATAATAAACAAATTCAGCTCTGTCTTGCACTCATTAAGCTGTGGTCATTGAGCACAGCACCATGTACTTTAAATTTGAGAGGGGGAGTAGAACAAAAAAATACCAGCACATTCTATTTCTCTGTGTTTCCTTCTCTTTGTTGAGGAAAAGGATGGGAATGAAGAGGAAGATACAGGGAAGACTAAAAGAAATGAAAAAAACCTACATCCTGACTGGTTGTATTACTACAAACCAACTATTATTTCTTGTTTATTTCCCTAAGCAAGTAACAGCAAAGCCCTGAAAACCGAAGGGACTGTGGTCTTGTTTTCAGAGGCAGCAAGGAATGGGTGGTCTGGGGAGAGAGAATCATACTTCATAGCCAGGCTTATGGAGATGATGTCAGCAATACAAGGAGAGGCAAAGCAGCTGAGGTCCTGTGACCTGCTGTAAAAAATGACAGGACAGCTTAGAAACTTACTGAATGTTGTAGGGCACAGTACTAAGATTGAACGTCTCATACACAGTGAAGACTTTATAGAGAGGGTTCCTGAAGTCTGGTTTCCTCTGAACCAAGAAAGGCCACACCGAATGGTTTTTCTCAGAGACTCTGTCAGAAAAGAAAAACAAGCCAAAAATTAAAAGCAGCAAGCAAGTATTCTCAATAGTCCTGTCAAACTTGATAATCAGCCAAATTTTATTAACAAGTAACCTAATTCAAAAGAGAGGGATAGAATATGGTAGAAGGATAATGGAAGTAAGTGGCCAATGAGCATTGATAGCATAACAAATTATCTGGGCTTTAACTTATCCATGTTTTAAATGAATAAGTTAGAAAGAGTTCTACATTGACAGCAGGAGATGCTAAACCCAGTCTCTGCCATAGGTAGCTATGTAATCTTAGGAATGCCCGTGGCTCTTTCTGGGCCTGTCTATTCTATGAACTAACGATCTTTCCAGTTTTAAAAAGTCTGGAATTGCTTTTAAAAATCTGGTAAGTTAACAGACAGCCTAGAGGGTGAATGTCTGGCTTTTCTATATTTTATTTTATTTCAAGCCAGCTTCTCCTCCTCTCAGAGGAAGACATTGTATAAGATAGTGAAAGACAATTGGCAATTTATATTAGCAAATATTTGTGAGTAATCCTAGGTGAGCAGCACAGACTGTGATATTTATATTGCAAGACTGATTTTTTTCTTATACTTTAGTTGAGACCTTGGGAAGCCTGATCACCTAGCAAGAAAGCCTCTTAGTTAATACTCCAAAAAGCTTGGGATCAATTGTCCTCAATGAGAGTGCTGTGTAACCATGTGTGGGAAAGTCATTGGCACATTCAGTGTCAAAGAAAATTCAAAGAGAAACAGTAAGGGTTGTAGGACCTAAAATTATAGCCTTGTAAATTTTATAGCCCTCAGACCATTTCAATGAGACCAAAGTCCTTGTATATCCACCTTTCTCATTTGTTTGTTGAAAAAAAACAAAAACTTTCACAGGTTAGATAGCTAATATTTGTTGAGTATTCACTATGTGTTAAACACTTGTCCAGACTACCTAAAATAACTCATTACATTTTCATGATAAAACCCTGTGAGATATTTTATCCCCAAAATAATACTGAGAAAATGAGAGAAAAACTAATTTTCAGAAATTCACATAGCTAATGAGTGACAGAGCCAAAGTCTGAACCCAGGTCTCTGATTCTAGATTGCATGATTTTCCTTTCATAAATGAATGATATTTCTGCTTGTTTTAAATAATCACTATTTTAATGTATGTTAAAAATTTCAACTTTCATACATGGAGATTCAGATTTGTGTGGGGAATGGGTGTAGGACATATTAGCGTCATTTTAAGAGGGCACAACAAAGACTATGGAAAAATATCTTAGATTTTAATGCTTAGAAAAGCAGGTCATAGACAGACTGAATGTATCTCAAAGCATTTGGGAAGAGGGTAAGAAAGGTCTGGTTCCAAAATACAAGAGAAATGTGCATATAAGCTATCTAGTAAGTACAAATATTAAAGTAGCAAGATTCATCATTGTTCTCTGTGCTGACAAGAAAACAGAATCAGAAATGTGATGCTATCCAGGATACATCAAAGAGGGGCCTGAGGCCTTGAGCTAACTGCTACTTAACCAACAGTTGTGAAACAAGAGTGGGTTGTGAGATACTTACCTATTCTTTTTCTCTGACTCCAAAATAAGAATACTGTTGACAGCAACTTTATCTTGTCAACCTCAAAAAATATTTGTGTTTTATATATTGTGAGAATGTTGAAGTTTAAGTTTAGTGCAAATTCAACTGCCTACAGGAGCTGGGAGGATAACATTAGAAGTGCACTGAGGATAAACTATAGAGAGTGGTGAGAACTGTGGCAAACAAGAGTATTTGCCTCATTTTAATGGAGCAGCTGTTTTCAGCTGTAGCTGATTACTGCCATAAGAAAATGCAGTTCCAATGTGGCCAGAGCTCCTGATCTTGCAGAGTATCTTGGCACAATGGCTTTTCTATTTAGGAAAATAATCATGAAATAATTAAATTTTTAAGTGAAATGTCATAATATTTAAATGCTGACAACGAATTCCATTTTTAAAAATGCTCCACAGACTAAACAACACATGCCTGTTGAGCAAGAACTGGCCTATGAACTGCTACTTTGTGATCTTTGACATAAGTGATAAAGGACTGTAGATAATGACTACTCACATCTACACAGTAACTTGTTCTTTACAGAGTCTTGCACATCTACTGTTTTATTGATTCCTCATGATTGTCCTGAAAAGTAGGTATTATCCCTATTTTACAGAAAAAGAATCTGAGGTTTTGAGGAATCTCCATGCAAACATTGCTTCAAAACTTTATGCTTCAAAAGTTAATTTTTACCGTTGGCATCTCCTCCCTCTCCTGAACTGCTGTCCCAAATTCAAGGTGGTTGGTAAATTCCTTTTACATAAATCCCCTCTCCCTATTCAATATTTTTGCACAAACTGAATTCACCTCTGATCTTCCCGATCCTTCTGGCAGTTTCCAAGGAAGTTCCCAAACTGGCAGAAGAAAACATGGTCATGAATCTCCAGCAGGACATTTTCATTAAACTCAAAGGCACAAGGAAATTGTTCCATTAATTGCCAGATACACTCTAGGAACTGTGTGAAGATAGGGGATACTTCTTTAGAGTCCCCATCCAGGTGGCCACACCTAAGAGATGCAAATGAAGGTAAAGAAAGATAATGATTAACATCAGGGATTACACTGTTTGGAATAGGCTATAGCAAGGTCACCTTTTGTCTCTGCTTGCATTGGCAAAGAAACACCTAACACCAAAATGCCACCAGAATCTCAAAGTTCATTAATCCGAGTGGACCTCTCAGCCACCAGCAGTCTTCACTATTATCCAGATAATAAGCCCTCTGGTCATCTATCCTATTTCCTTTTACACCCTCTTTACAGTAGAACTTCCAGCAATAATGGAAATGTTCCATATCTGTGCTGTCCAATATGGTAGTCACTAACTACTAAGCATTTGAAATGTATCTAGTGTGACTAATGAACTAAATTTTTCATTGTAATTTTAATCAATTTAAATATAAACAACCACATTTAGCTTTATGTGAGCAAGGACTATATCTACATTGTTTATGGGACAATGCCTGGCATGAAATGGATATTTAATATTTATTTATTAAGTGAATGAACAAACTGCATCCCAGACTGTTTAATGTTATCTCTCCCATGATGCCCTCTTTACCAGCTCTGCCATCCACCAGAAATTCTATTCCACTGGAAACAAATATGGCATCCTTAGCTTCCACACTGAATAGTCTACCTTTTGATTTACTGATATCTGCCTCACCAAGGACACAACTTCTTCTTGGGGTCCAAATCAAACAAAGAATGCTCGTCATCCCACTTTCCATGTGTCATAATCCTAAAACAGGGTAGAGGTGGGATCAACTTTCTCCTTGCTCCTGCTACGTTTTACTACTCCTTTCACTGTCTTAAAAACACTTCCATTATGAGTCATGCTGTTGTTCCCCTTCCTCAGTTTTGCCTTCTACAATCTTTGAGTCACTTCTCCATATTTTCTGAAGAATCTGACTCCTGTTATAAGTACTTATCTTTGGCGTTGACACAAATGTCCTACACTGGCTTAGCATATTCCTTAACTAACTCAAATCCAATTATCTTCACTGATCTTTAGCTCTACTCCACATTAGTCTCCTGCATCCATGGCTGGTTCTTGATGTTACCTAGAGGTTCTTACTCTACACTGAAACCTTAATCTCAATATCCTACTCTAATCACCATATATTATATTTCCAAAGGCTATTCATCTTACTTCCTCCAGCCTTCATGTCTGGATGTCTCAACTTGCCAGATTCCTACTAACTTCCCTTTCTTCCTTATCCATCTTCTATTATATGGTCTGCCCCATCAACTATTCTTTCCCCATCTTCTTCAACTTTCTGGTCTTTCTTGTCATTATTTTCCTTCAAAATCCAACCATAGATGAGCCTAAAAAGCTATGTTCTCTGCTCCCACATCCTGACTGATGAATGCTACTTGAGAAAATTATAAACCTATGCAAATTGCCACCACTGTCTTCATACTCAGGTGGGACTTCATTGCTCCCAAATAATCTTTAAGTATATCCTTAACCCACTTTTCCCATTAACCTCTACAGCTCTTGAAAATTTTAAGCTATCTTATCAAACCCTAACCCATTTCACACTGATTTCTACAGTGTCACTAAAAAAGATCAAGGTCATCAAGTAAAAATGTGCCTTTGGTACCAGCTCAGTGTCTGATATAATATAAGCATATTGTTAGTTACTTGGTAAGTATTTGTTATTGTTCTCATAACATAGGTAAAATCACAGTGAAGCTGTTTGTCTTACAGCAGACATTAGGTCACTACATAAATCTAAGTCCTTGCATCCACCTCTTATGGAAGAACAGATATCTGCGCCTGCCTTTCTTCTTATAAAAGGTTAAAAGATGCACTGTCTTAGATATTCCTGCTGCCTAAATACCCTCCTCATCCCACTGCTCTGTCTAGCAAACTCCTATTCATTCCCTAAAATTTATCTTTAAATACTACCTATTACTGGAAGCCTATCCTGACTTCTTCAAACACAGTTAAGCATTTTTTCCTCTGTGGCTGATGATGCCTGTTCTCTGAAATATTTAACAATTTGATATAATCACTTGCACACTTTGAAGGCAGATATAATATTCTAGTCTTACTATTCCTTCCTGCACAAGAACATATTGGGGTTTGATAAACCTCATCCTAATGAACTCTCATTAGCCTCTACCTTTAAAATAAGGCTACTTTTACCTTTGGGAGAATTTGTGGCCCATGGATATCCATTATTTCTCCATCAGGATCTTTATTTTTATACAATAAGAAAACTCTGTATTAGGAAAATCATAAAATTAATTAGCCATAACTGTAAAAATATCAAAACACTTTGCTGAAATGGACTTTGTACAAATTTGGGTTGAATTGATCATAAACTTAATTTACCAAATGATAACTAAGTAACTTGGATTTCATCTAAAGGCCTATACAATGTTCCTTCAAATTTCAAAGCTCTCAAGAGCATTTATTCTGGATTTGTAACCAGTGTCATATTTCTTTTGGCTTTTACATGATGTGTGATAAGCTATTTTAGTCATAACTAATTCAATACTTATGAATATGATGTTAAAATCAATCTATGGAAAAACGGGAATCCAAAGGTAGTATTTGGGTTTGAACCAAGAACAAATTTTGGTATAAAATCATTTTCAATAATTTTAAAAAATAAAGTATTTCCCCCAAAAGGGGATAAACTCCTGTGAATTCTGTTTCTTAGAAAGATAAAGAAGCCTTGGATTTAGCACCAGAAAATATTTATGAGTCTGGCATCCAAACAACTGAAATATTGGACATGAGGAGCCTATCAGTCTATTTTTCACTCATCCATTCAACTTCACAAACTTTTTTGAGTCTTTCCTGCCCCTTAGAGCAGCCTATTATATACAACTTATCTTTTGACAGGTAAGAAACTATGTTCAATGTGCAACAGAAAAATATATATGCTATAAATTCCTAGTTTAGCAGAAAGAAGCTAAATTGAAAAACAGCTACTTTTGTAGATTTGGAGCTCCTTCTTATAGAAAACAAATTGGTTGAGAGTTATTTTTTATTCATTCACAATCTGCTACTTGTATGAAATAAAATCCAGTCACTTGCTCTCTTACCATGAGTCCTTTTAATGTCCTATAAAATGGATCTAAGAGGATGCTGGCCACAGAGCAGACCTGTGTTATGCGGTCCCACCCATCAGAACAGTGGACTAAGACGTTGGCTTTTTCTACCTTCACTGCCTGTGAAGACAAGAGTCAAAAAGTAGCATAAACAAGTTTTGCATAGCATGCCAGGTTAATAAATAGGGTTGCCAAATGCCATCCCTATAGTGGAGAACTTGATCTTACTGGGCTACATTAGTTTCTTCTCATAATATTGACATCCTGTATGGGGAATTAAAACAGGAGAGCTTACCATATAGGAAAAGAAAACCAAAACCAACACATGATACAAGGTAAAAAGAAAAACAAAGGTAAGTCTAAATTCATAAAACTTCTGAAGAAGACAAGGATCAAGTCTCAGAAAGACTCACACCAGTCAGAATGGCCATCATTCAAAAATCCACAAATGACAAATGTTGGAGAGGCTGTGGAGAAAAGGGAACCCTCCCACACTGCTGGTGGGAATGCAGTTTGGTGCAGCCACTATGGAAAACAGTGTGGAGATTCCTCAAAAGACTAGGAATAGACTTACCATATGACCCAGGAATCCTGCTCCTGGGCATATATCCAGAAGGAACCTTACTTCAAAATGACACCTGCACCCCAATGTTCATAGCAGCACTATTTACAATAGCCAAGACATGGAAACAGCCTAAATGTCCATCAACAGATGACTGGATAAAGAAGTGGTAGTATATTTATAAAATGTAATACTATTCAGCCATAAAAACCGACAACATAGTGCCACTTGCAGCAACATGGATGCTCCTGGAGAATGTCATTCTAAGTGAAGTAAGCCAGAAAGAGAAACAAAAATACCATATGAGATTGCTCATATGTGGAATCTAAACATACAAACAAAGCACAAATACAGAACAGAAATAGACTCATAGACATAGAATACAAACTTGTGGTTGTCAAGGAGGTGGAGGGTGGGAAGGGATAGACTGGGATTTCAAAATTGTAGAATAGATAAACAAGATTATACTGTATAGCACAGAGAAATATACACAAGCTCTTATGGTAGCTCACAGAGAAAAAAATGTTACAATGAATATATATATGTTCATGCATAACTGAAAAATTGTGCTCTACACTGGAATTTGACACAACATTGTAAAATGATTATAAATCAATTAAAAATGTTTTTTAAAAAAAGAAAAAAAAAGAAAGAGGAATGGGCAAGGGGAAGAATTCATGCTCAAAAACAGAATATTTCTACATTCCAGTCCCAGATCAGACAATGCCTTCCTCTGTAATCTTTACCGTTTAGTCTTACTAATGTAAATCCTTCCAACTTAAGAGGGAGGGGTTTACCTGTCTGAGGTCAGTTTCTGTACAATCAGAATGATGTAAAAAGATGGGTTGTTACTCAACCTGGGCAATTTTGGCAATGGTAGCTATTGAGATTTCACTTATTAATTCTAACACTTAATTATGTGTTAATTACTCTGTGCCAGGTACGTGCTAAGGATTAGAAATACAAAGATGAGATTCAGGTTCTGCCTTCAAGGAGCTCACAAACTAGTCAGGGTGAGCAAAGTTAAATAAATAAATACAATATAGTGGAAAATTGCTGCTATAAGGTAATGTGTAGTAACTATATCTTTTTGTAGGAGCCAGGGAAGCTTAATCCTTGAAGGAAGAGTAGGATTTCCTCAGGTGATGAAGGAGAAAGAAATTAATTTATTCACTCATTCATTCCTTTAGTCACCTAGCCAATAACTACTGAGTGACTATACTATGGTGTACACGGAGGATACAAAAAACACTTAAATGAATGACTACAAACCATTGATAACTGAAACAATAAAAGTTGGTACTGGATACAACAAAGGCACACAATAACCAAAAAGGAGGAGATGACTAAAGCAGGTCTTGTCAGATGAGTAGGCATTTGGCAGATGGACCAGGAGGAAAGGAGATTCCAGGCAGAGGCATAATATGGCAGCATGTACAAAGGCAAGGACGCATGGCATAGGTAAGGAATTCTTAAGTAGGTTGGTGGTTGATGTTAGGCTGGAAGTGAGACAGTCAGGAGAGATAGGTCTGGTCAGGAAGGCAAGAGTCAGACTGACAAGAGTGCATTTTATCCGGTGGCAACAGGGACCCACTGAAGTGTTAAAAGCAGTGGAGTGCCATGATCAGATGTATTCACTGTGCTGACAGCAAGGAGAATGAATTGGAAGGGCATATATTTGGATTTAGGAAGACCAGTCATAGAGCTACTAAAATTGTGAAAGGCAATGAGGGCCTGAACTAAGATAGGAGCAGTGGGGTTGAAAAGAAGAAGATGGATGTTAAAAATGAAAATTTAACAGGACATAGTGAGAGAATGGATGTGGGAAGAAGGAGAAGGAAGAATCAAAGATGACCCTGAAATGTGTGGCTTAGTAACTAGATGGCTGATAGTGCCATCAGTCTGAACAGTGAATACAGATGAAGAAACAAGTTTTAGTTGTTGAGAGTAGGTACGAAGATTTAAGTTTGGGCCATGGTGATAATGAGGTAGTTGAGGAACATCCAATGGAAAGTCCAGTGGAGAACTGGATATGTGGATCTGGCGTTCAGGAGAGGGAGGAAACTGAGCCAGAGTATAGATTTGACCACTATCTGAATAGAGGTGATAGTAGAAGTTGTGTACGGCTGGTGCTGTCCAGGCAGAGACCACAGTGAGAAAAGGAAAGACCTTAAAAATCAGTAAATTTTAAAGGAAAAGTAGAGGTGGGGGGAAATATGATAGGAGTCAGCTTGTGAAAAAGAAGCCTGAAAGGCAGAAAGAGAACCAGGAAGGAGTAGTTGGATTAAAGCCAAGGCTACAAAAATGGTTCAAAGAGAAAGGCGACAATGGTACCAAATGCAGCAGAGTAGTCAAAGCAGAACAAAGATTAAAGAGTGACCCTTAGATTGACAAGTTAAGGGTCAATATTGACCTCAGAAAGAATAGTAGTAATGATATGGAAATTGGATCACAGTGAACTGAAGAGTGAAGGGGGAGGTGAGGAACTGTTAATAGGGAAAGACAATTGCTTTCAAGAAAGCTCCAACCAAGAGGAAAGAGGACAATAGCTAGAAGAGGCTAAGAAAAGTAGGAATAAAAAAGTATTGAGCATATTTCTAAAGGATGAAGCCAATAAAAGAAATAGGTTGAAAATATAGGGAAAAGAGGTTCCTTGAAGGAGGGGATGGTATTAAGGATACAGGTAGAGGGATTAGTCTGACACAGAAGATGAGGCAACATTTCCTCTGAGATAACAAGAAAGGAGGAAAAAAAGTTGCTAAGGATAGTAGTGGGAAGGCAACCTTGATTTCTCCACAAAGGAGACATATCTGAATATGTGTTTATAGAGAGAGGTGTAACGGTGACATAGCCAGCCTGAAAGTAAAATACAAATTAGGGATACCTGCTTGGTGGAACAGAACTGGGACCTAACCAGAGATACATAAAATGACTTCTAAGTGGTCCTAAAACTACAGGACTACTGTTGGTGTAGCGATATCATGTACACATACACACCGTATGCAGAGAGAGCTGATGGCTACTCTGAAGCTTTATTAAGTTACACAGTCTTATATAGCAAAGAAGAATGACAAGGGAAATGGTTAACAGGCAGTGTCTGGCTCAAGGTAAGAAGACCCTTTATGTTTTGGTAAATCATGTTCGTGTTGGCACCAGTGAGCCTTACAACTTATCAGGGCGGAATGTATGAGAAACGGCTGCTTCACAACATTCTTCCTGGACTCAGGCGGCTGTGCCTGTCTTAGGTTGCCCCCTCTGGAGATCTTACCCATCCTTGGCTAACCAGCCTTCTCACCTCTGAGTCTGCAGCTTTTTATAACTTGTTTACCATTCCAGCCCAAGGCTCGTTCCTTTGTTCCCACAGTCGGGGGCGTACAGACTACAGTCATTATTATAGACCATAAACCAGTGATTGTACCAATTAACATGTCTATGGGACTTATTTCTTTGTAGCAAAGTTTAGTAGTCAGGGTATAAAAGCAGAGAAAGAAGAGAATTAGAGATTAGCAAGGCAGGTAGAGTGGAAGGATAAAGAGGCAAGGTGGAATGGGTGAGGTGCTACAACACTAGGTCTTGGCTAGATAGGGAAGAATGTAGGAAAAGGTGGAAAAAGTGGAGTTAAAAGTGTAGAGGTCTCCATGGGATAGAAGAACCAGGTTAGCTGGAGTAAGAGTGTGAGACCTGGAATATAAAAGCTGAAAGAACTATCAGTGCAGTGTTTGACAGACTGTAAATGGACAATCAAAAGTCTCCTGGGATTGAGAGGAATAATCAGGATGGAGAAGAAACCACCCTCCTAAAGCTATTTCCAAAGTCCTTAATGGAGAAGGAGTCACTAAGAGAGGTACAGAGTGATATAGCTAACTGAAATAGATCTAAGCGGAGAAAGGAGTTTTATAAGGAGCAAGGAGAGTATTTAACCTGCCATGGATCATGTGGCTCATGGGGTGTAGAAACATGAGTAACCTTTGTAGTAGAAGGTACAAGAGAAATGATATTCCTAGGATAGTTAGGTTGCAAGCAAGACAAAAGCTAGAGAGATCTGGAAAAAAGTTTATTAACCTTTTTAACTCCTCAGTTAACCAGATATGTCAAGTAGTATCAGAGGCCTGACGGCGGCAACTACACACTTTCCTTAAGGCTACAAATAGAGTAAAAAGTCACTAGTGGACTAGAAAAGATGCTCCATTTTGCCAATGATTAAAGGTATGCAAATTAAAACATGACATAAAATGCATCACCTATCAAATTGGCAAAGATTTAAAAGGACTGATGATAAATAACCATCACTAGCTATGTGGAGAAATAGGCATTTTTGGTGGGAATGGAAAGTGATGCAACCTATTTGAAAGGCAATTTAGCCACATCTAGTAAAGCCTGAAATATTCACACCCTTTGATTCAAAATCCACTTCTAAGAGTGCCCACACATATAAAAAATATACGTTCAAAGACACTGATGCAACAATTTCTGCATTTGTGAAAAAATGTGAATAACTGAATTGCCCATTAACAGTGACTATGATAAATTCACATAAAGGAATATTATATAGTCACTGAAAAGAATTAGGTAGTACTGACTGAACTGACCTGGAAAATGTTCATTATATATTAAGAATAAAAAGTCAGTTGCAGAAAAATATGCATAGTATAATCTCATTTTTACAAAGTTATAGTAAAATATGTAATTATATATGTTGAAAAATTCTAGACCTGCACTGTCCAATATGGTAGTCACTAGCCACAAGCAGCTATTTAAATTTAAATTGATTCAAATCAGATAAAATTTAAAATTCAGTTCCTCACTCTCACTAGCCACATTTCAAGTATACAATCACCACATATGACTAGTGGCTGTTGTATTAGTACAGATTCAGAACATTTCCATCATCATAGAAAGTTCAGATAGACAGTGCTGATCTAGCGGCTTACCTTGAACTATATGTGATATGTGTATTGCGGGGCAAACTACAGGGAACATTTGCATTTTACGTTATATATTTCTGAAACATTTACTTCTTTGATAACTTACATGTATAACTTTTGTAATGAGAAGAAAATAAAGATAATGAGAGACAAAGTGAGAGAGGAAAGGATACTATAGTGTTTTTGAGAACAACAAGATTTTCACCATTGCCAGGGTCTTATGAGCAATAGGGAGCCATTGGAGGATTTTGAGTTTAAAGTGGCATTATTAGATATGCTCAAGAAAGATGACTTTAGAAGCAATTTGGTTGCCAAATTGGGGAGCAACTACTAGAGATAAGGAAATCAGTTAGAAAGTTATAGTACCTAAGGCAAGGGATGTCTTAACTATTTCAGCAGTAGAGGCTGGGAAGAAAGACAGATTTGAGAAACACTTCTGAGAAGAACTGACAGGACTAGGCGATTGCCAGATGGAGGGGGAGATAATTCAGGGCTGACTGAGTTTTCAAACTTGGGATACCAGATAGGTGGTGATAAAGATGGGAAGCACAGGATAATTGTGGAATTCCAAGCCTATCTTTTTCATCTACTTATTTTAATTCAACAAATATTTATGAGGTCGTACTGTCTATCAAATCTATCCCTCTTCTCCATTCTCACTCTCTTTGGTCTAATGAAGTTGGTTTCAAAAAGGAAATACAAATGTATGGATGTGAGACATGTGAAAAAGGGACAATATGAAGAATGGCTAGAGCAGTGGTCTTGAAACGACCAAGGGAGTCACACAGCAAGCATTAATAATATATTACAATGAAAAATGTAGGCAATAGGACTAGGCAATTGAAAAACATTAGGGTTGAATATTTAAGACAGTAGGGTTGGATATTTAATTACACATACCCTAAAAAGTTGTTAATCCAGAGGCTATAAATCTCATTACCTTCAACTGAGAAAATGACAGCAGAAGGATGACAAGTGATTCTCTCCTTTTCTTTACTTCTACCAAATAACAGGAGTGGGGTAAAGAGAGCAAGTTTTCATGTAGGAATATATAAACAAAACTTTAAAATAAGAAAATGTAGACTCCAAATTTCTTCTTTATTTTTTACATCACCTAACAAGTGATACAGAGGCCATGGTTCTGAAGGTCAGAAAATAAGCGAGTCAGCATAAATGAGTGATTAAGTCTGCTTAGACTGCATTCAAGGCAGACCTAAGCAAAGAAGTAAAAAATGTCTGCTTTATACTCAGAACTCTGAAAACCCATAGAAATACAAGCTCTGCATTTATTTTACATTCACTCTTACTTCCACTTGGTATCTTGGAATCAAGACAAAAATATACCAGAGTATTTGAGCTGGAAGGACCAGGAGAGATTATCTAAGAGTTTTTAACCTAAGATCTGGGGTCTGTGTACTTCCCTGAAATTAAGGTCTATTTTCTGCATGTATAGCCATATATACATTTTCTGGGGGGAGAGGGTCAATCATATTCCCAAAGAGTTCTGTGGGTCCTTCAAAAGTTATATCATTAGATTTTAGTCCAGCCACCTTGTCTTACAGATGGAGAAATTGAGGCCCAAATAAGGGAAGAGATTTGCCAAGGGCACACAATAAATTAGTGGCAGAGCTGAATCTACAAACTAAGTTTTTTTTTCAATATTCTTTCCACCATGATACACTGCTACCTCAAGAGATCCCATAATTAAGTCAGTGCAAGTTTTAAAAGTCCTAATTATTAACTTTGCAATGAAAATTCCAGCATCCATAATAGCTTTAATGTGTCTCAACCACCCTGAGCTCTCCAGGCTGCTAAGAAATTCACTCATTCTTGGGGTTTTCAATTCACAAACTAAGGTAGAAAAGGAAGCAGAGATTGAAATTCACAATCACCTCAGTTTATTCACCAAGAAAGGGGACAGTGAATCCCCATTTTGTAAATGAGGAAGCTGAGGTACAGAAAGCTTAAATGATTAGTTGGAAACCACACAGTGAATCAGGGCCAGGAACAGGGTTATAGCCTACCATATCTCCGAGCTTGGTTCTCTGCTTTCTTGAGTTGTAGAACCCATCCCCCAAGACCATAGAAATCTCTGAAATCTCTGAATAAGAGAGCCAGAAGACTGAATCAGCATCCATGGGAAAACACTCATATCTCCTCTGATTCCCATCTCAATTCCTCCTACTCATCCTTACTCTGCAAGCCCTTAACATCTGTCTCTACTTCCACATTCCAACCTACTCCCTGCAGCCCTGTGCTGTATCAACAGGTTGAAAAAAAATTACGTTAATTTTCATGCACTTTGCACTAGTTACCCAGCAGAGGGCAATCTTTTGCCTCAAATACCTGCAGAAAGTCCCTTTCTCTTATACTGTTACTATAGAATATTCAGGTACAAAAAAGAAAGGAGGAAGATACCCAAGGAAGAACAACTAATATCCTAAATGGGCTACAGACTGAAAAGACAGGATCTGACAAGGGTTGTGTAAGGGAGAGGTCCTGACAGACAACAGGAGTACAAAATTGAAGAAGAGAGAGGAGGAACAGGGAGTTCACTTAATGAAGGCAGGTTTTCACTATCTGTGCTTGAGTTAACATACTGCAACGTGGAATCACAGGTAGTGGCTTTGGGAGAAATGTGTTAGACTCAGGAGTCCTATAATGCCCCCATCTCATCTTGCCCCAATTCTGATCCCAATTATTTTCCAGTGACGGCAGATGACCCAAATTGTCTGATACCAGCTTTATTCCTTTGAAGTCTAAATTCACCCCCTTAATCACCACAGTGATGAAATCAGACTGACTCCTTACAGCAGATTAAATGAGGTGAGTTCTTACCTTGAGGATGATGAAATGAATCCCAAATTTGTTTACACTTATGTTGCAAGTGTTGATCTACCCACCCCTAAACAGCAGTCTCTGTAATTCTGCAGAGAGAAATGATTTCTGTAGGAACAAAACCCAGATGGACTCCACAGTTATGAAATGAAACATCTTAGTCCTCTGTCAAGTCAACACTGCTATAATTCAGTACTATCAATGTAAACTAGATTCATACTATAGTCAAAAATCTTATCACCTATTCTATATTCAATTCTATATCTTATGTGGAATCTAAAAAGAAAAGAAAAGAAAAGAAAAGGACAAATGAACATAAATACAAAACAGAAACAGACTCATAGACATAGAATACAAATTTGTTGTTGCCAAGGGGGCCGGGGGTGGGAAGAGACAGATTGGGAGTTCAAAATTGTAGATACTAACAGGCGTATGTAGAATAGATAAACAAGATTATACTGTATAGCACAGGAAAATATATACAAGATCTGATGGTAGCTCACAGTGAAAAAGAATGTGACAATGAATATATGTATGTGTATGTGTAACTGGAAAATTGTGCTCTATATTTGAAATTGACACAACATTGTAAACTGACTATAACTCAATAAAATAAATTTTAAAAATCTTATAGTAACCTATAATGAAAAATAATATAAAAATGAAAATGTATGTATATGTATGACTGAAACATTATGTTGAAAACATTATGCTGTACACCAGAAACTGACACACTGTAAACTGAATATAGTTTTAAAAAATCTTATTTCCTATTAACTCTGCTTATCTGGTTGCCTTATGTTTCACCTCAAAATCAGGCACATTTTTTCTGTATACAATTATGCAAAGCTTATAACCGCTGGCCTAGCCCAGTTGAAATCCCGGTACCTTCCAAGAGTTTTTGCAGGCACCACATTACATGGGTGTTCTCAATGCCCGTGAACCTGAAGCGAATGTTGGCATAATTGTCTTCATTTTCATATCCCTTCCCAGATGCTTGCTTGGCCATGGCATTTAACTGCAATACTGAGGACATAAGAGAACAAATCGGGCAGATGATGAACGAGCACAGTTCACCAATCTCAATGCCCAAACAGGTTTAAATCTTACCCATTTATAAAGAAGTTAAATCAGGGCACATTCTGGAATGGAGATAATTTCACTGGCTTTTGGATCAGGTATCTTAAGTAATGAAGCAGTATAGGGAAAGAAGAATATGGCAGCTATGAGGATATCTGATCTGAAGAACTAAAACAATACTTTTGATCTTTCTATCACAAACAACTGTTTTCTCAGCTTTAAGGGCTTTATACTGAGAAATATGTGAAAGTTCAAAAATCTTTACAAAGAAGAAGCTCCAGAAAGGAGTTTAAGAACTTCAGGGCCAATTAATTTTAGTTACTCTAGAAAAATGTCTAAAACATGACTGCATGAGATAAATTATTTTCACTCACCGATAAAACCGAAATGGAGATACCAAGAGCTATTTTAACACTATGTTCAGCTTGTGGTAATCAGAATATTTCTAGGTCATATAAAGATTGTTGAGTGGGGTAGTGAGTAAATGAGACTTGCTGAGAAGAGATATTAATGCAAAAACTAGAAAGCAGCCAGGATACCTTGTATAATGATAACCATCTTACTAATTAAATGATTTTCTGTTTTCTGGGCCTGTTTGTCATCTTCCATTATTATACATTTCAGAAAGGCAGGAAGAGCATGCATATGGGCAGGGTGTAGTTTTTGTATTAATAAAAAAGAATGCCATTAAAACCTCAAAATTAAAATGATTCACGTTAATACATGCAAGGAAAAAAGAATATGTGTAACAATATTCTGTTTAGAATGCAAAATATTTGTTAAAGGGAGAACCATGATGGTAATTTTAATCTCTTATCAAACAGACAATGTCACTGAGCTTTCATTAAATTAATGACAAATGTCAAAGGAACACCTGAGGAAGTGTTGTAAGACCTAGTAACAAGGAAGATTGCTATGACTGATGGATGCTTCAGCAAATAAAACAACAATTACAGCAGTCCCTACCCAGGTCTGAGCAGCACTAGAATGGTTAACTTCTGCAGATAGCTAGGTATATCATACCAGTATACACTCTTTGGCAATATGTCTTGCAGATCTTAGAAACAGCTATAGCTGTATATATGTATATTAGCAGCCTTATGTTCAAATAGAGAAGAAGATATATTATTTACTGAGCCCCTAGTGTGTGGCAGACACTGTGCTAGATCCTTTACATATATTATTTAATTCTCACTACAGCCCCTCAAGATATGTACTATTATTATCATCATAAGAAAACAGGCTCAGAGAGGTGAACAAATATCAACCAGGATCATATGGATAAAGTCTGAAGGTAGGATCTGACCCCAGATTTGAATGACTATTAAGAATCTAATTTTACCACAACACAATTTTTAATAAAAGTATAGATCTAGCCATCTAGAAGAGGGAAGTTGTTAGATATTTCTAGGCCCTCTGGGAAAGGAAAAAGGGACCTACTAAAAAAGGACTTTTTGGTCTTCAGTTTGGACAAAAAGCAATCTTATTTTCTCAAAAGCTTGGTACTTCTCTTTACCATTTTAAGACTAATCCTGTTGAAAGACACAGCTTTGATTAAATTCTCTTCAATCACAGAATGTCAAATGCAGCTATAGGTGAAGCAAGATAGCAAACTTCTAAGAAACTGAAGGATTGTGCCTTAGCAGAAAGAGAAATTATTTTCTCTCTTGACCCCAGTCAATTCTAGGTAGTTCTAGAGAGAACAGCCAGTGGGAGACCCCCAAAATGGTCAGACAGCTATGTAAGGCCACTGTCTGGTTTCATGCACACCCAGCTGCTGAACTCTGAAGCCACAACCACGCGGCTTAGGCTTAGATCTAAATCAGCAACTTAGCAATCACTAGTTAGCAATGAAACCTCCTAGTCAGCCACACTCCACACATCAAAATGTATGCAAAATTATTTCTTTCTGGGGATGTTTGTGAAAAGGACAGTATTTAAGAAAAGGGAATCTGTTCTTTACTTGCCTTATGGGGCACAATTAATTCTTCTTCAATTCATTATTAGAGCTAGACAAAATATTGAGGGTCAAGGAATTAATGCAGAGTTCAGGCTAATATTCACACAGGCAGTGGCAAGGCTAGGTTGTTCAAAGTACCTTCTCACAGTCTTGCTTCACAGTAACAGGCTATGATAAAATGAGCACCGATGGCTTACTCAAATGGTTTTACACAATTATGACACGATAAACCTATATACACAAACCTAACTTTCCCATTAACACTGCAAAGCTCAACATTCGGGGAGGGATTATTGAAAGATGAGTGAAGCAGGAGTATTAGAAAGGTCACTGGTACACTGATAGATAGATACCTTTGGTCTTGTGTCTACCACATACATAAACTGGCTCCCTGTGTTTGTTTGGTTAATGGCCTCTAGCAAAAGCTCATCATCAATGCAACGAGTGTAAAATCCAGACAAAGGCTGGCTACAGCGACAAATGGCAGCCTGTAAGGAAAAAAAATGTGTCAGTTGAGTGATCATATGTAGAGGTGGTCAAAAATCCTCCTTGATCCCAGGTTTAGTCCATAGAGGAAGAGGATGAGCCAACTCAGGATACTAAAGCAAAGAGATGTAGCTCTGAAGCCCAGTGATTCCACCACCATTGGGTTCAACCTCTTGTCTCCTTCAGGCATATGGGCTGCATTACCACAAACTGCTGCTCAGAACTGCTTTTTTCTTCTACATGGTTAAGATCCCCAAACCAGTCTTGGCAAATCCAAACTACAAGAAAATCACACCTTGAGTGTTTCCTTAATAAAGCTCTATTTTCAATATGTATTAGGCTAGTACTTTTCTGAAACTTTCCTTCTTTTTTTAAAATATATTTTTGTTGAAGTATAGTCAGTTTACAATGTTGTGTCAATTTTTGGTGTACAGCACAATATTTCAGTCATATAGGAACATACATATATTCATTTTCATAATCTTTTTAACCATAAATTGCTACAAGATATTGAATATAGTTCCCTTGCTATACAGTATAAAACTGTTGTTTATTTATTTTATATATAGTAGTTAATATCTGAAAATCTCAAATTCCCAAATTATCTCTTCCCACCCCCTTCCCTCCCTGGTAACCACAAGTTTGTTTTCTATGTCTGTGAGTCTGTTTCTGTTTTGTAAACAAGTTTGTTTATCTTTTTTTTAATTCCACATATAAGTGATATCATACAGTATTTTTCTTTCTCTTTCTGGTTTATTTCACTTAGAATGACTTTCTCCAGGGACATCCATGTTGCTGCAAATGACATTATTTTATCATTTTATATGGCAGAGTAGTAATCCATTGTATAAATATACCACAAATTCTTTATCTAGTCATCTGTCAATGGACATTTAGGTTGTTTCCATGTCTTGGCTACTGTAAATATTGCTGCTATGAACACTGAGGTGCAGATATCTTTTTGAATTAGGATTCCCTCTGGATATATGCCCAGAAGTGGGATTGCTGGGTCATATGGTAAGTCTATTTTTAGTCTTTTGAGGAACCTCCATACTGTTTTCTACAATGACCACACCAAACTGCATTCCCACCAACAGTGTAGGAGGGTTCCCTTTCCTCCACAGCCTCTCCAGCATTTATCATTTGTGGACTTTTGAAGGATGACCATTCTGACTGGTGTGAGGTGATATCTCATTGTAGTTTTGATTTACATTTCTCTAATAATCAGCGATATTGAGCATTTCTTCATGTGCCTATTGGCCACTTGTATGTCTTCCTTAGAGAATTGCTTGTTCAGGTCTTTTGCCCATTTTTAGATTGGGTTATTTGTTTTTTTTCCTATTAAGTGGTATGATCTGTTTATATATTCTGGAAATTAGGCCCTTGTCAGTCTCATCTTTTGCAAATATTTTTTCACATTCCATAGGTTGTTGTTTTGTTTTGCTTATGGTTTCCTTTGATGTGCAAAATCTATATAAGTGTAATTAGGTTCCATTTGTTTATTTTTGCTTTTATTTCTATGGCTTGGGTAGATTGCCCTAGGAGAACACTGCTGAGATTCATGTTGGATAATGTTTTGCCTATGTTTTCTTCTAAAAGGTTTATAGTGTCTTGTCTTATATTTAGGCCTTTAATCCATTTTGAGTTTAATTTTGTGTATGGTGTGACAGAGTATTCTAACTTCATTGATTTACATGCAGCTGTCCAGCTCTCCTAACACCATTTGCTGAAAGGACTGTCTTAACTCCACTGTATGTTCTTGCCTCCTTTGTCAAAGATCAATTGACTTACAGTTTTTGGATTTATTTCTGGGCTCTCTATTTTGTTCCACTGATCCATATGTCTGTTTTTGTACCAATACCATGCTGTTTTGACTACTGTAATTCTGTAGCATTGTCTGAAGTCTGGGAGGGTTATTCCTCCAGCTTCATTCTTTTTCTTCAGTAATGCTTTAGCAATTCTGGGTCTTTTGTGATTCCATATAAATTTTATTATGATTTGTTCTAGTTCTGTGAAAAATGTCCTGGGTAATTTGATAGGGATCACATTAAATGTGTAGATTGGTTTGGGTAGTATGGTAATTTTAACAATATTAATTCTTCTAATCCAAGAACATGGGATATTTTGCCATTTCTTTAAGTCATCTTTAATTTCCTTAGTCAATGTTTTGCAGTTATCCACGTATAACTTTTTCACTTCCTTGGTCAGTATTTTTCTGTTTTGGGTGTAATTTTAAAAGGGATTGTTTATTTAGTTTCCTTTCTGATACTTCAATGTTAGTGTAAAGAAATATCGCTGAATTCTGTATGTTAATCTTGTGTCCTACTACCTTGCTGAATTCTTTTATTAGCTCTAGTAGTTTTTGTGTGGACCTTTTATGGTTTTCTATATATAGTATCATGTCATCTGCATATAATGACAATTTTACCTATCCCCTTCCAATTTGGATTCCTTTCATTTCTTTTTCCTGACTGATTTCTGTGGCTAGGACTTCCAAGACTATGTTGAGTAGAAGTGGTAAAAGTGGGCACCCTTGTCTTGTTCCAGATTTTAGTTGGAAGGCTTTCAGTTTTTCAACATTGAGTATTATGCTTGCTGCGAGTTTGTCATAAATAGATTTTATTATGTTCAGATATGTTCCCTCTATACTCAATTTGGTAAAATTTTATCATAACTGGTTGTTGGATTTTATCAAATGCTTTTTCTGAATCTATTGAGATGATCCTGTGATTTTTGTCCTTTCTATTGTTGATGTGCTGTATTACATTGATTGATTTGCATATGTTGAACCATCCTTGTGTCCCCTGGATGAATCCAACTTGATCATGGTGTATGATTGTTTTTAATGTGTTGATGGATTCTGTGTGCTAATACTTTGTTGAGGAGTTTTGTATCTATGTTTATCAATGATATTGGTCTATAGCTTTCTTTTTTGGTAGTGTCTGTGTCCGGCTTTGGTATCAGGGTGATGGTGGCTTCATAGAATGAGTTTGGGAGTGTTCCCTACTCTTAATCTTTTGGAAGAGTTTAAGAAGAATTGGTATGAGCTCGTCTTTGTATATTTGAAACAAGTTCCCAGTGAAGCCATCTGGTCTTGGACTTTTGTGTGCAGGGAGGTTTTTTATTGCTGATTCTATTTCACTTCTAGTGATTGGTCTGCTCAAATGATCTATTTCTTCTTTATTCAGTTATGGTGGACTGTGTGTTTTAGAAACTTGTCCATTTTTTGTAACTTGTCCAATTTATTCACAGTATTCTCTTATGATTTTTTGTATTTCTGTGGTGTTGGTTGTAATCTCTCCATTTTCATTTCTTATTTTGTTTATTTCTGTTCTCTCTGTTGTCCTCCTGGTGAGCCTGGCCAGAGGTTTGTCAATTTTGTTTATTCTTTCAAAAAACTAGCCATGTTTTGATTGATTTTTTCATTGTTTTTAATCTCTATTTCATTTATTTCCTCCCTGATCTTTATTATTTGTTTTCTTCTGCTAACTTTAGGTTTTGTTTGTTATTCTTTTGCTAATTCTTTTAGGTGGTAGGTTAGGTTGTTTACTTGAGTATTCTTTTCTTTTCGTTTTTTTTTTTTTTTTTTTTTTTTTTTTTTGGAGAAAGGCCTATATCACTATGAACTTCCTTCTTAGGACTGCTTTTGCTGCATCCCATAGATTTTGTGTGGTTGTGTTTTCATTGTCATTTGTCTCAAGGTATTTTTACATTTCTTCTTTGATTTCATCATTGACCCAGTGGATTTTTTAGTAGCATGTTGCTTAGTCTCCATGCTATTGTCTTTTTCTCATTTGTTTTCCTGTGGTTGATTTCTAGTTTCAAGCCATTGTGGTTAGAAAAGATGCTTGGAATAATTTCTATCCTGTTCAATTTTTTGAGGCTTCTTTTGTGCCTGAGTATGTGGTCTATCCTAGACAAAGTTCCATGAGCACTTGAAAAGGATGTATATTCTGTTTAGGGGGGATGTAACGTCCTAAAAGTAACAACCAAGTCCAACTGTTCTATTGTGTCATTTAGTATCTTCATTGTCTCACTGATTTTCTGTCTGGAAGACTTGTCCAATGGTGTTAGTAGGGTGTTAAAGTCTCCTACTATTATTGTCTTCCTATCAATTTCTCCCTTTATGTCTATTAGTATTTGTTTTATATATTTAGGTGCTCCCATATTGGGTGCCTTTATGTTAATGAGTGCAGTATCTTTATCTTTTATTATTTCTTTGATCATTAGTGTCCTTCTTTATCTTTCTTTATGGTCTTTATTTTAAAGTCTATTTTGTCTGATATGAGTATTGCTACCTCTGCTTTCTTGTCATTTCCATTTGCATGAAATATCTTCCCATCCTCTCACTTTCAATCTATATGTGTCCTTCACTCTAAAATGGGTCTCTTGCAGGCAGTATATTGTAGGTTTTTGTTTTATTATCAAATCTATCACTGTATATCTTTTCATTAGAACATTTAGTCCATTGACATTTATAGTAATTATTGATAGATGTGTGTTTATTGCCATTTTGAACCTTGTTTTCCAGTTGATTTGGTATTTCTTCTTTGTTCCTTTCTTTTCCTTTTTGTTTTTCTTTTTGAGGTCTGATAATTTTCTTTTGCATTAGCTTGTTTGCTTTTGGGTTTTTGTCACTCTATTCTATGCTATTGATTTGTGGTTTTCCTGTTTTTCAGGTATATTAAACCTTTACTATATCTGTTTGCTTTAGACTGATAGTCATGTATGCTCAAACATATCCTAAAAAAGAATAAAAAAAAAGAAAAAAGAGAGAAAAAAAATCTATACTTTCTTGGTCCCTTCTCTCATCTTTTAGGATTTTAATATTCTTCATATTTAGTTATTTATTTTTGTACATCTTTGTATTTATTCTCTTGCAACTCACTGTAGTTATCACATTTCCAATTATGGTTTTCCCATTTCTATAGCTTCCTGTTCCTTTTCTATTTAGAGTAGACCTTTCAATATTTCATTTAGGATAGGTTTAGTATTGCAGAATTATTTTAGTTTTTGCTTGTTTATGAAATTCTTTCTCTCTCCTTCTACTCTAAAGAATGGTCTTGCCAGATTAAGTATCTTAGGTTGCAGCTTTTTCTTATTCAGGCCTTTGAATATATCTTGCCACTCCTTTCTGGCCAGCAATGTTTGTGTAGAGAAATCAGTTGAAAGCCTTATGGGGGTTCACTTGTATGTAACTCTTTGTTTTTCTGTTGCTGCCTTTAGAATCATTTCTTTATCTAACTTCGGCCATTTTAATTATAATATGTCTTGATGTATGTCTGTTTGGGTTCTTATTTGGGGCCCCCTGTGTCTCCTGTACTTGGATATCTGTTTCCTTCTTTATATTTGGGAAGTTTTCAGTCATGATTTCTTCAAATCTTTTTCAAGCCCCTTTTCTCTTTCTTCTTCTGGGACCCCTATTCTGTGTAGGTTGGCACGTTTTATATTATCTCATAGGTCCCTCTTATTACTTTTATTGATTTTTATTTGCTTTTCTGTCTGCTGTATTGGGTGATTTCTGTTATCCTGTCTTCTAAGTCACTTATTTGTTTCTCTGCATTATCTAGTCTGCTTTTGACTGTCTTTAGCTCAACTCTCATCTCAGCAACTGAGATTTCTGTTTTTAATTGGCTCTTCTTTATAGTTTCTATTTCCTTTTTAAAGTATTCTGTCTCTATTGATAGTCTCTTTTAGTTCTTTCAGTTCATTGATCATTCCCTCTTTGAAGTCATGATCTAGAATATTGAGATCTATTTCACTGATCATTCTTTCAGGGGATTTCTCTTGTTTTTTTTAATTGGGAGTAGCTCCTCCACTTCTTCAATTTACTTATATTTCTCTGGCTGTATGGATTTAGGAGTATCAGTTGTCTACTGTGGTTTTGAAGGGCTGTTTTTTTTTTGTTTGTTTGTTTTTATTTAAAGTTTGAGTGTTCCTGTGTAGACTGTGTGCATCTAATAGTTTTGTTGCAATGGCCGTTTTTACTTTGGATGGTTGCCACATCTTCCTTCCCTGTGTTTTTGCTGTTATCACTTTCATGGGAGGTATGGTTGGTGTTGTAGTGTTCAGAGCCTGCCCTGATTGTTGTTGTTGAGCTGGGCCTCTTTTGTTCTGTAGTTGTCAGAGCCATGACAGATGTCTGGACTGCTCCCCTGTTGCAGGAATAGGGGCTTCTAGATCCATCTCTGAGCTGTGGTGTATAGTAGGCAGGGTTGGAGTGCTTCATCTGGGAAGAGTAGGCAGGAAATGTCCACTGGGAAGTGCCCTCTGTGGTGTTGTCTGTCACTTGTTATGCGGGCTTATAGAGTACTCTTTTTTGATGCTGCCTTTGTCCCCACCTTAGCTGCAGGAATGTTAGCCACCTGTTCTGGTGTCCCCCAGGTTCTGAGTCCCAGGAAATCCCAATACAGATCCACCAATGTCTGGCTCTAAGACCCACTGTAGCAAGTGTGCAATCACACATCTGAATCTGTGGTGCACCACTGGGTCAGCACAGACCCCGGCCCTGCCTCCACATATGGTCTGGTACCCAGGTCTGTTGTAAATTCCTATACTCACCCCCACCATGAGTCAGAACTCCACTCACTGCCTATTCATCTCAGAGGCACAGGTCCACAAAGGATCCAGAGAGAGCAAGTTCGCCCTCTCTGTGTGGGGCTATAAAAAATCTTAGTCCCCCCTGTGAAGCTGCAGGAACACTGGGTATGTATTCAGCTTTCAGCCCCACCTCCATGCAGCAGTGGTGGCTATGATAAAGCCCCCACCTCTCTTCTCATGAAATCACACCAACAGTGGAGCCAAGCAGAGAAAGTGGCTATGACGCAGCTGTGTTGTGCCACTCCCCTACACACACACCAACAGTGGTGCTTTTCTATGGATGTCCCAGGCTATTCTCTTCTGCACACACCCTCAGCCAGAGCTCACACAGCCCTCCAGTCCCCTGAGGCTGCCTCTATGCAGTGTGCCCCTTCCCTCTGGCTGGCTCCTCCCTGATCTCCAGCAGCCAGTCCCAGATCATCCCTGCAGGCTCATGTCTATGGCCAGGGATCAAAGGGACCCTTCATGGCAGTTTCCCTTAGCTCTGTCTGCCAAGAAGTTCTCCTTGGAGCCTCAGAAGCTCCACTTCTGTCCCCACTGACCTCCCAGCTGGAGAGAGGGCATCCCAGCATGAGGGTGCCTTTCTTCCTATGCCACTCCCTCCATGCAGGACCAGTCTTGCACCATTTTTATGTTTTTTCTTATTTTTCTTACCAGATTTTTGAGAATCCTCCTATATTTCAAAATGAGAGACACTCTGCCAGAGTTCAGTAGGTGTTCTGTGTGAGTCAATGGGTTTGTAGGTGTAATTCTTGGTGTATTTGTGGGAGAGGGCAAGCTGTGAATCTCTCTATTCTGCCATCTTGGCTCAACCCCCTTTTCCTGCTTTTTATAGTCCCAGTAATATTACCCACATAAACCAGGGGCTTGAAGTGGCAGCAGAATTCAAGATAGAACAAAGATATAGAGTCTCTTGACAGAATAGAGTTCACTCATTTCAGGAGTTAATGCGAATTCAGAGAGCTTGTTTGAAGCCATTTCAATATGAAAACAAAATAGCTATTTAGCAAGTACATCTGGTAATGATTAGTTAGTGAACTACATTACACTTTGGTGTGGTTTTTATGGAGTCTTCTCACTTTTATAGTGACATCCACTTGTTTTACTATACTCTTTAGCACTTGAATAGTTGGCTACCTGAGAACTTGACTATTTGTCTAATTCCAGATCTCAGAGAGACCATAAGAGGCAAGAACTATTATCCCTTCCTATGGAAGGGGACTCAAACAGAGGAGTCAAGTGCTTTTCTCTACTACCTTAAATTATTTGAAAATTAGTGAGAAAGACTCAAGGACATCTGTGTTCTAATGTGAGGCCACAGTTCTCAAATATCCTCTCATACTTCCTTTCATTCAATAATTTGCTATCAAGCAGGAGCCCACAGAGAAGGAAAGAAACAAATGAACACATAAAATGCCACTTAACATCTGTACAACACTTTACATTTACAAAGTACACATATATTTTTTCCCTCATGTGATCCACTTAAAAACCCTCAGAAGTGCAAAGGTCAGAAAAGTAACTTGTTTGAATTCATGTAGCTAGTAGGTGGCAGTGGTACAACTTAAACCCAGGTCTACTAGAGCCAAGTTTAGTTCTCATGAGAGAAATTTGCTCAACTCAAATTGTTCTCTTTGTAGAGGTAGGAAGGCACAGGTACACGTTCTTTACTTCTGAACTTTGAACTTCCAACCACCTTTCCCAAGGTAACAGATTTAGGAACCACTATTTCGGGAGGGTAGGTCCTGCATATCTAAAAGAAAAAAAAAAAAAAAAACCTCAATTTTTTAAACTCCTTTTTTTTTTTTTTTTTTTTTTTTTACATTTTTCACTTGCTAGTAACAGTTTTGAGAAGCAATCACTCAAGAACTAGCTATCTGGTATTTATTATCTAGAATCACCCATTCCTCTGAAATAGGAACAAAAATATCCCTGATGTAAAAGCTCTCCCAAGTATAGTATTATTTTCTAGAAAGTTATTGAGTTAATGTACATTTAGAATAACTAACTACAAGTAGAAATGTATGTATAATCTACCATGAAATTCCTACACTTACCTAGCAGAGCAAACAATGTATATTATAAAGAAGTAAATTATAACAAATAGACTCAAATGTAAGGTAGGCAAGTGAAAAATGAGGAAACACGGTTTACTTTTTCTTTAATGCACACTAAATTCCTAAACAAGCACATCTTGGGGACCCTTAAAACACGAGTTTGGGCGTCAAGTGTTAACATTTTGGGTATGACTTACTCTACAAAAAAAAAAAAAATTATCTCAATTTTATCAATTTTTAGTGATTTCCAAAAACATATCTTTACAAAGAGACAGTGACAAAATATTATGACAACACAGACTTGATAATGTCAAATTAATTCCAATCACTCCTCTAAGAACACTCTTGAGCGTGTGATAATGCATCAAACAAACTACAAAATGAGTAGGCAAAAAAGTTTGAGGTGGATTAGATTAGGAATTTTTCTACATAACTCATTAAAGTCAATGTCTCAGAATGCAAAACATTTGAAAGAGAAAAAGTTCTCTACCCATCCCCTTACCTAGACTTAGACTTTGGAGAAGGTGGTCCTATAAAGAGAAATAAATAGAGCTTCCTTTTCAACTCTGATGGCTACATGCATCCAAGCTGCCAACACAGCTATTTCAGACCTCATTTGGGGGACTTAGACACATATTTGACCCATCAAATATGACCCTAACAAGCACCTCACAGATGACCCCGCTGAGTAACAGCTCATCAATCCTAATATCTGGTGGGTATGCAAAACTGAGTTACCAGAAAGTCATTAAAATCACTGTCTTTTTATGATAGTAAAAAGCTGAAAATAAAGATCCAACAATTCAGAAATAACAATTTAAACACTATATGCAGAAAAGTTATCATAGGAGACCAGACTGCTATCCTTGCAAAGGCCAACATGCAATGTTACCCCTTGGCTGATGCCTGTGAACCTGAATTTTGGAAAGGTCCCCACCATTACCTAACTGACAAGAGTGATTCACTGTGCCTAAACTGTTAGTACAAATAATGTGGTTTATGCTGAACATTTGCTTTCCTTGTGAGCATCTGGAATTTTGGCATACACCAAGCAGAGAGTGCTTATGTGACCAGCCCCCAATAAAAATCCTGGGCACTGATTCGCCAATGAGCTTCTCTAGTAAACAACATTTTTCACATGTTATCATCATTTGTTAATTAGAGGAGTTAAGCATGTCCTATGTGACTCCACTGGGAAAGGACTCTGAAACTCATGCCTCATTTTCTCTAGACTTCACCCTTTTCTCTCTGCTGATTTTGCTTTATAACCTTTCACTGTGATAAATCATAGTAACAAGTATGACAAAATGCCAGGTTCTGTGAGACCTCTTCGTGAATCAATGAACATAAAGGATGGTCTTAGGGACCCCTAACACATTCCCAATCTTCTGTATTTGTCTCAGAGTTCTTTCTCAAAATCTAGACTCAAATGCTTTATATCAAATACCTGATTTTTTAATCACCTTGAACTCAAGTCTAAAACTGAAGACTGTCTATCTCTCCTCGTATCTTATCCTTATCTTGCTAACATGTCCATACTCACTTGGGTCACCTAAGCCAGAAACCATGAAACCTGGGATGCATACTAAATTTATTCCTCTTTCTCACAGCCACATTAATGTGTCACCAAGTTCTTTTATTTCTGCCACTTAAATATCTCTTAAAACAATTTCCTCCTCTTCAACCATAGTCACTGCCTTAGTTCAGGTTCTTATCGCTTCTCATATCATTCTACTGCACTCTTAGCTTCAGCAAACTAGTTCTCCATACCAATACCAAAGTTATCTTTCTAAAATACAAATACACCTATAGTGATTTCCAACTTAAAATACTCCTGTGGTTGCTGTCTTCAGGATAATGTTCAAATTCCTTAATTTAGCCATGAAGCCCTTCATGATCTAAGTTCACTTACTGACCTCTTTCCTTCTCTCCCTATCTAATTTAGGATATATTTCCCTCTCCAGGCTATTCCCCAAAGCATAAGGCTATTTCTGTCTTCCCAGTCTGATTTCCATATTCTTCATCTATGCTCCCATAGCACCCTATGCTTTAGACTATGAAAACTCTCACTTAGTGTTTTGAGTGCACTAGTTATTTAATAAATGCTTGTTGAATTGCTGAATGTTGAATGAAAAAGAGAGATCATAAGTGATTTTTTTTCCTTTTTTCAAAATCTTGTTTGCTGATATTCTTCCATTTTAGTTAAGTGAACCAAAAGAAAACAATGATGACAAAATTACCGCATAGTTTCTGTTGGCATCTGTTATGGTCCAGTACCTGTTAGATATTCCCATACCCCCAAAGTCTGATATTGGGTCAGTCAGATTCCATCCATTTTCTCTCATCTCTTTGGAGGATTTGGGATCATAAGAAAAAGCGTACAGATCTTCAGGTGATGCTGGCAGAGAAATATAGGCATGAAAATGAAGTAATAATAACTGAAACTAAAAGAACACCAAATAATGCAAAAAAGGCTGGATTTCCTTTTCCCAATGGGAGTATTTGTCAACAGCCCCTGAAAAGGACAATAATTTGTGTACAGGTTGTCTTTATGTAAGGAATAAGAACTGGAATATTGCTTCAGAGTCTTCTTTAAATATTATTTTAATTTATGTGATATTGGTACAAAGCAGAACATTCTGCCTGGCTTCCTCTGAATTGCTGGATAATGGACTGAATTGAAGCTTCCAGGTTTCACATGCTAAGAAAGTGGTTCTTACCAAAAGTTTTTAACTGAGCTTCAATGTCCTAATTGCACTGGTTGTTCTAACATATTGCAAAACATTAACAGCATTCTTGCATTCTACTTCTCAGGCCAATACCTGCTTCTGGCTGATAAATGCCCATTTCTTCTCTTCTTCCTGTCAACCCCACTTCCTCCCTTCACAAGACGCAACACGTAGTCAATAACTCATTTGACCAATTTATGTGGCAATAACTTTTCCAGAGATGGATGGAGTCTGCCAGAGCCTTTTATAAAGTGTTGGGCCAGCTGATAGATAACTTCTATCAATAGAATACCAACAAATTCTGAAGAATTATTCCAGGAAATGGTGAAAAACAATGGGAAGGGAAATGTAATTTTAATCCACAGACTATTGGACTTTAGTCCACAGACTAAAATCAGAGGAAGCTGTGGGTTAGCCATGTAGAATTGGGGCTAGAGGTTAAGAGGATAATGCTGGAGAAAGCAGGGATAACTGCATTAAGGATTCTGATAAGCTGCCATAGTTTGCTAGTTGAAACTAAAGGGAGGGGTAAGAACAATAACACAAACATTAAAACTTACAGGGAATATAAACAAGTTTTGCTCCAAAGCAGCTTCTTTCCTGAACTGATGAAAAATTTACAAGTTTTTACTTAAAAGGAAAGAGGTAAAGAGATAGAAATAACATCTACTAAACATCTACTATATACCAAGTACAGAGGAAAATGCATAATTGCATTTAAGCCTCAAAACAACTCCCATAGGGAGCTTATCTATCAGGATTCTTATAGATGAGGAAGCTGAGTTCAAAGGTTATGTACCTTGCCCAAATATCATGGCGCTGTAAGTGGCAGAATCCAGATCCAGACTCTGCTCTATTTAACTCCATAGGCCATGATCTTTCCATTATGTCATTCTACAGAAAATTATAATGGTTTTAAATAAAAATACTATCATAACTACCTGGTTGAGAAAGCTTGAGCAGTGATATAAACCTCATGGCACACAACATCAGAGTCTAATACAAAGTGGGCCACTCGGAAGTTCTTGCAGTGGAGGATCAGGAGACAACCCAGGCTAGTGATGGGCAACTTTTCCACAGTACCAATATGATGCAGAGTAATCTAAAAAACAGAAAAGATCAAAAAAAGTTACACAGACATGCGTTAGTTCTATCATTTTCAGTGTGCTCGAATCTCAGTAATGGTAACATCACGGCCAGAGATGTGATCGCATCTACGGCCTACAACTATCCTTTGTAAGGCACAACTGGGTTTCTTTCAAACAGAAGTAAACAGTGGTAAAGCAATGAGAAGCAAATTACGGTGTTATAAAACCTCTCTCTCCTTAGTGATATAAGGTTAAGAGGTTTGTGGGGGGATTGCCATGAACTGGCTCAAAAAACATGGCTTCTAGCAAGCTATGGTGGAGTTTAAAAAGCATAGTAAGAGGGGAGGGTATAACTCATTGGTAGAGTGCATGCTTAGTGTGCACGAGGTCCTGGGTTCAATCCCTAGTACTGCCATTAAGAAATAAATAAACCTAATTACCTCCCTCTCCCCCCAAAAAACAAAAATTCATAGTAGAATGATCCTCACAGAGCAAAAGAGAACTTCCTTTTGTTCTACCAAATTACTAATTAAAATGATTAATAACTGCTATTGTGCTTTATTGCTCACAAGGTGGTCCATGACCATTAACTATTTAATCCCTGTAGTAACAGTCGAGGTATAATCATCCCATTTTAGGAGTGAAGAAATCAAAGCTCTGAAAAGTGAATTCCACATCAGAGGTCACACAGCCAAAAAGTGGCACAAACAGGATTTGAACCATGGCAGTCTAACTTTGTTTAGGGTTACTTCTCTAATATCTCTAAAAACTCTAATCCTGGAAATAGGATTTAACTAGAAATATTAGAAGGAAAACTTATCTCTAATACTTTAGTGACAGTAAAGCAAAGAATGAAATGGGGGGAGAAATTTTACCTAAGTAACTTAGGAAAGGAATAGAGACTTCAATACTAAGGACTAAAGGAACTATGCATAAGCACTGTACTATAGTTAATAAAGTTGTTTCCCATGGGAGTACAAGTTAATAAATTCTGATGTTTTTACAAAATGAAGGATGATTAGTCTTTAGTCTAATTATTCCTACCCATGCTGATGCCAGCAAAAAAAGAAATTCATGGAAAGGGAACCAGTATAAGAAACTGTATACAAATACTACAAGTTTCTCTTTATATCAAAAAGCCATGGAATCATGGTTTTACATTTTAGTCTTTGATATTCTCCTACTATCTGTGTCTCTGATGTTTCCTGCAGCTAGAGCCTGAATGTACTCTTTTCATTCTCTGGGCTCCTTAATCATCATTATCTTTTCTTTTCCTATATCCCACACAGTCCTTGCCCCAGTCCCTGTTTATTTGGAACAGACATCTCTTCCAGGAAATCTTTCAGTCATATCCATCATCTTTTAGGGACCATTTACATATCCCAAGAAGGGATATTCCATCCCAATTTCTGTTTTAACTATTTTCTCAAACTGAGTTCCTGTTATGGCAGTTTTGAAGGGCCATATAAAAACTACTGATAATGTAACAGGAATTAATATATGAAATTTCAAGAAAATCAAAGCCCTGTTGATCAACATGGGAGATCTGTGTTTGAGTAGTAAAACACTGATCATCAAAATCAGACATCAAGCAAAAAACTGGTGATTTGGGAAGTGGCAGAAACTGAAGCACACTAAGGCTGGAAAGAGCTTCATTAATAGTACTAATTGGGTAAACAAGCCTCCTTTGACATATAGAAATAATTAACATAAGTCCTCCTTTCCAGATCTAGTCAATTAGGTTTAAAACAATATTCAGTAGAAACAAATCTGGAGATGTGTGCTGTCTATAAATGAAGGTAGAAAAGGGAAAGGCTTATGGCACAGTCAGTACTAAAGTGGTTCGCAGACTTAGAAATGGAAGAGTCCTTACTAATTACATAATCTAACCACCTCATTTTACAGATGAGGAAACTGAAGCCCAGAGAACGAGTCACTTGCCTGAGGTCATATAGCCAGTTAGTGCACAGCTGAGTCTAGCTAGAACCAACTCTCCTGATTTCTCTTTTGTTATTTCTTTCATCATACCAAAGAGAACAAGACAAAATGTTATATGGAGAAAGCTCATGGTATTTTTTTAAAAAGGAAGTATTAGAATACTTCTTTCAAATATATATTCTGTTTAATTTATTTTATACTTATATAGTACTATTGATCATGTGTCAGGCATGGTTTTAAGCACTTACAACATTAACTTTTTTATTCTCATAACCAAGTATTATTATTTTCCCGATTTTACAGATGAGGAAAATAAGACACAGAGAAGTTAAGTAACTTGTCCAAGGTTACAAAGGTAGCAAATGTTAAAGCGGGAATTTCACCCTAAGCAGACTGGCTGTAGAGCCTGTGATCTTAATCACTATGCTATGCCGTATATCAGAAGCATGTTTTACTTGTTATAGAGGTCCAAGCATAAATCTGGCAAATGATTAAATGATGCTATTTTAGGATGAGGAAGGCATAAAGTAATGTCAGTGGTGCTAAACTAATTAGAGACAATTATTTAAAAGTGTAACAACACAGACAGACAGACACACACACACAAACACAAAATAACCCCTGTCTTAGGTCAGAGATATGATCTAAGTCATTGCTATCAAGAGTGTAGTCCATGGGCCAACAGCATCACCAAAGAGCGTTTCAGAAATTTAAAATCTTAAGCCTGAGATTCTGCATTTTTAACAATCTCCCAGGTGATACAGATGTTCCTGGTTCTTGGACCACATTTTATGGGTAGCAAAGTTTTAAAGCACTTCAGGATGCTTACCAGGTAGGCTTTGAAAATAAGCAGAGACAACTTTACCTAAAAATATTGAGGAAAAGTCCCATGTAGTTTAAGATGACTATAGTCAATAACTTGAGAGATGAGAAATTATAAGAGTCAATCTATGAAAAGACCCTCAGAATACGTTATTTGAAGAAAAATTTTTATAGCAATTAACAATTGAAATTTTAAGAAACTACCATATTAGAAAGCATGTATAGGAGAAGAGACAAGATGGCAGAGTAGGACGCTTGCAGCTCACCCTCTCCCACAAATGCACCAAGACCCACATCCACAGACCCACTCAGCCAACCAGAGCACCTGCGGAACTCCGACAGAACGTCGCCCTCTTCAAAAGATACAGACGTCAAAAATCTGGTAGGAGAAAAGGAAAAAAGAAAGAACAAAAGGCAAAGCAGCGCGGGACAGGTCCCTGGAGGGAGCTGCAAAGGACTGGCGCTCGCTCGCTGGGTCTCCCCTCTCCAACTGGGAGGCCAGCGGGATGGAAGGGGAGCCTCCGAGGCTCGGATCTATGTGGAGCAGCCCTTGACTGACAGAACTAAGTTAAATGGGCACAGAGGGTCCCCGCAACTCCTAGCCCAAGACGCGGCCTGGCAGCTGGGGGCAGGGCCAGGCTGCCGAAGCCGGGCAGAGGACTGGGGCGGCTGCACTGAGGCAGCCCCAGGGGACTACAAGGGGCTGGGCACTGTGGCTGTGGGTGCACAGGGCAGAAAAACCTGGGCCCTTCATAAAACAACATGGCTGATGTGCCCTGGGGAGAGGGGTAGATACCCCCATCTCTGAAAACCAGAGGGAAGTTTTTGGGTGAAGAGAGGCAGGGCTCAGGCACAGCCGCCATATCCTCCAGTGCTTAGCACCCAGGCGGGGGCGGGGGCAAAACCTGCATCCGCATCAGACTCAAAGGCCAGACACAGACTTGTCTACAGCCCGAGGCAGATAGGATCCTTCCATCCTGGTCCCTCAGAGAACTTGCTCCACCAAGACAAAAAAGGAGCTGGGTTTTGGCCCAGAGCAGGGACAGGGCTGTTCCTCGGTCTTCCCCAAGCCCGCCTGCAGAGCGCCAACCCGACGCGAAGCATGCAGCGGCACAGAGCAGTGAAGCGACAGATTCCGGGAGAGGGCAGGCAGCCCTCCGGCTTTCCAGCAGGAACTCAATCCATGACCACAGTGCAGGGAAAGGGCGTGACCCGCCCTCCTATCTGAAAGTCTGCAACATAGGACTGCAGCATCAGGAGGGGCAGTGACCCGCCCACCAACAGCAAAGGAGAGCTGCACCTGACCCAGTGTTGAAAGGGGGTGCAATCTGCTTGCTGACAGGCACTGGGAGCAGCACAAACAAGGGCACAAACGGAGGGCCTCTGGAAAAAGAAAGCTGAGCTTCCAAAACAGGATGAAGACAGAAAGACTTCACTTTAAAAGCACACAGTCCCCAGGAGAACATCGAGCCCCAACTTTTTTTTCTTTTTAATCTGTTTCACCTGTTCTATTTTCTATTACCCTTTTAATTTTTACTCCTTAAACAATTATATATACACCGAGTTTTAATCCCTTTAAATTTTTTTAAAATAACTTTATTATTAGTATTTTTAAAAATTCTGCTTCAACTTGCTCTCCTATTATTTATTATACACTGTTTTCAAACCTTTTTTTCTAACTTCTTTTAAAATTCTTTCCCTCTCTCACTCTTTTTTTTTTCTCTTTTCTAAGATTTATTCATACATATGCATTAAATAGATAAACTCCTTAAGAACCACAATAGATAACTTATACTCCATAAGCCACAGTGCCAGAGAGATATGAGCAAGATGAATAAGCAGAGAAACCATTCCCAATTAAAAGAAAAAGAGAAATCCCCTGAAAGAATGATCAATGAAATAGACACCGATAGCCTACTAGATCAAGATTTCAAAAAAGGAGTGATCAAAGTACTGAAGGAACTAAAAGAGATAGTGTTTACAGATATAAAATATGTCAAAAATGAAATTGAAGCTATAAAGAAGAACCAAGTAGAATTGGTAAACTCACTGGCTGATATGAGGAATGATGTAAAGGCTGTGCAAAACCGACTAGATAATGCAGAGGAACTAATTAGTGACCTAAAAGACAGGACAATAGAAAGCACCCAATCAGAACAGCTACAAGATAAACAAATAAAAGCAAATGAAAAGAACATAAGGGACCTATGGGATAATATAAAGCATGCCATTCTTCCCATAATAGGGGTCCCAGAAGGGGAAGAAATATCAAAGGGCAATGAAAAGGTATTTGAGGAAATCATGACTGAAAACTTCCCAAACATAAAGAAGGAATCAGATATTCAAGTACAGGAAGCTCAGAGGGTCCCAAACAGGAAGAACCCAAATAGACCCACACAAAGACATATGATAAGACGGCCAGAGTCACGGATAAAGAAATGATTCTAAAGGCAGCAAGAGAAAAGCAAAGAGTGAGTAACAAGGGAACCCCCAAAAGGCTCTCAGCTGGTTTCTTTACACAAACACTACAGGCCAGAGGGGAGTTGCAAGATATATACAAAGTCCTGAATGAAAAAAAGATGCAGCCTAGGATACTTTATCCAGCAAGGTTATCCTTTAGGATAGAAGGAGAGATAAAGAGTTTCACAGACAAGAAAAAGCTACAAGAGTTTAGCAACACTAAAACCATGCTAAAAGAAATACTGAAAGGTCTACTCTAATAAGAAAACCAGCAGGATGCTACAGAAATGAGAAAATCACAACTGGTAAGGTGATAACTCATGAATTACAAACAAAATAAACACGAAACTATAAAAGAAGACATACAAATCATTGAGAGTGGGAGAGGGAGATAGGGAAATATAGAATATTTTTTTCTTTCTTTTTTAAATTTTTTGTTTTCGGTAGGATGGGTTTCAGATCATGTTACTATCAGTAAAAAAAAAAAAAACAGTTATAGTAATGGGCTAATAGATTTATGAAAAAGGGTAACCACAAACCAAAAACTTACATAGGAGTCACAAAAAATTAAATAAAATCCATGATAACACAAAGGAAAATAAACAAACCACAATAGGAAGAAGAAAGGAACAAAGAGGAAATATCAATTCAGCTGCAAAGATAAATTCAAAATGGCAATAAACACACATCTATCATTAATTACTGTAAATGTTAATGGACTAAATGCTCCAGTCAATATATATAGAGTGGCAGACTTGATAATAAAGCAAGAACCTTCAATATGCTGCATACAAGAGACCCACCTTAGGGAGAAGGACACATATAGATTGAGAGTGAAAGGATGGAAAAAAAATATTCCATGCAAATGGAAAAGCCAAAAAAGCAGGTGTTGCAGTACTGATTTCAGACAAAATAGACCTTAAAACAAAGGCCATAAAGAAAGATAAAGAAGGACATTTTATAATGACTAAAGGAGTGATACAAGATGAGGATATTACACTCCTTAATATATATGCACCCAATATAGAAGCACCTAAGTACATAGAACAATTACTAACAGAGATAAAGGGGGAGTTGATGGGAATACAATCATAGTTGGAGATTTTAACATTGCATTAACACCACTAGACAGATCTTCCAGACAGAAAATAAATAAGGCAACAGAGAAAATAAATAATACAGTAGAAAAATTAGATATGGTGGAGATTTTCAGAGAATTACACCCCCCAAAAATAGGACATATATTCTTTTCAAGTGTACATGGAACATTTTCTAGTATTGATCGTGTACTTGGGCACAAAAGAAACCTCAGCAACTTTAAGAAGACAGAAATTATCCCAAGCATCTTTACTGACCACAATGCCATGAAAATAAAAATCAAAAACAGAAACAAAGGAGAACAAAAGGAAAGCATGGAGATTAAACAATATGTTATTAAAAAAAACAATGGGTCAATGAGGAAATCAAAGCTGAAATTAAAAAAAAATACCTTGAGGCAAATGAAAATGAAAGCACAACCACACAAAATTTATGGGACACAGCAAAGACAATGCTAAGAGGGAAGTTTATAGTGATACAGGCCTTCCTCAAGAAAGAAGAACAATCTCACATCAACAATTTAACACACCAGCTGAATGAACTAGAGACAGAAGAACAGAAATCCCCAAAAGGCAGCAGGAGGAAGGAAATTATAAAGATCTGGGAGGAAATAAATAAAATGCAGGTTAAAAAGGCCATAGAAAAAATCAATCAACCCAAAAGCGGGATTTTTGAAAAAGTAAATAAAATCGACAAACCTCTGGCCAAACTCACAAAGAAGAAAGAAGAGAGAGCACAAATTAGCAAAGTAAGAAAGGATAATGGAGAAATTACAACAAATAAAATAGAAATACAGAATATGATATGAGGATATTATGAAAAACTATATGGAACCAAACTGGATAACCTAGAGGAGATGAACAAGTTTCTGGAACATACTGTCCACCAAGCCTGAATCAAGAAGAAACTGACCACTTGAACAAACCGATTACTAGAAATGAAATCGAATTAGCAATAAAAAACCTCCAAACAAATAAAAGTCCAGGACCGGACGGCTTCACTGGAGAATTCTATCAAACACAAAGAAGAACTCATACCAGTCTTTCTCAAACTCTTCCAGAAGATTGAAAAGGAGGGAATACTCCTAAACATATTCTCTGAAGCCACCATCACCCTGATACCAAAACCAGACAAAGAAACTACCAAAAAAGAGAATTATAGGCCAATATCACTGATGAACATAGATGCCAAAAACCTTACCAAAATATTAGGAAATAGAATCCAACAACACATATAAAAGATTATACATCATGACCAGATGGGGTTCATCCCAGGGACACAAGGCTGGTTCAACATATGCAAATCAATCAATGGAATACATCACATCAACAAGAGAAAGGACAAAAACCACATGATCATCTCAACAGATGCAGAAAAGTCATTTGATAAAATTCAGCACCCATTTATGATAAAAACTCTCGCTAAAGTGAGTATAGAGGGAACATATCTCAACATAATAAAAGCTATATATGACAAACCTACAGCCAGCATAGTACTCAAGGGTGAAAAACACAAAAGCTTCCCACTAAAATCAAGGACAAGGATGCCCACTATCACCACTCCTATTCAACACACTCTTGGAAGTCCTAGCCACAGCAATCAGGAAAGAGAGAGATATAAGAAGGATCCAAATTGGAAAAGAAGCAGTAAAAGTGTCACTATATGCTGATGACATGTTACTATATATAGAAAACCCTAAAAGGTCCACACAAAATCTACTAGAGCTAATTGAAGAATTCAGCAAGGTAGTAGGTTACAAGATTAACATTTAAAAATCAGTGACATTTCTTTAATGATGAATCAACAGAAAAAGAAAGTAAGGAAACAATCCCCTTTAAAATAAAACCCAATGTAATAAAATACCTAGGAATAAATCTAACCAAGGAGGTGAAAAAATTATACACAGAATTCTATAAACCATTGATGAATGAAATTAAATAAGACTTTAAAAAATGGAAAGGTGTCCCATGTTCTTGGATTGGAAGAATCAATATTGTTAAAATGGTCACTGCCCAAGGCAATCTACAGATTAAATGCAATCCCTATTGAATTACCCAGGACATATTTCACAGAACTAGAACAATTGATAATAAAATTTATATGGAACCATCGAAGACCTAGAATTGCCAAAGCACTACTGAAGAAAAAGTAAGAGGCTGGAGGAATAACTCTCCCAGACTTCAGGCAATACTACAGAGCTACAGTCATCAAGACAGCATGGTATTGGTACAAAAACAGACATATAGACCAATGGAATAGAATACAGAGCCCAGAAATGAACCCACAAACTTTGGGTCAACTTATCTTCGACAAAGTAGGCAAGGATATACAATGGAATAAAGACAGTCTCTTCAGCAAATGGCGTTGGGAAAACTGGACAGCAGCATGTAAAACAATGAAGCTAGAAAGCTCCCCTACACCATACACAAAAATCAACTCAAGATGCATCAAAGACTTAAACATAAGACAAGATACAATAAACCTCCTAGAAGAAAATATAGGCAAAACATTATCTGACATATATCTCAAAAATTTTCTCCTAGAAGAAATAAAAGCAAGAATAAACAAATGGGACCTAATGAAACTTACAAGCTTCTGCACAGCAAAGTAAACCATAAGTAAAACCAAAAGACAACCTACAGAATGGGAAAAATTTTTTGTAAATGAAACCGTCAAAGGCTTGATCTCCAGAATATATAAGGAGCTCATACAACTTAAGAAGAAACAACCAAACAACTCAATCTAAAAATGGGCAGAAGAATTAAACAAGCAATTCTCCAAGGAAGACATACAAATGATCAATAGGCACATGAAAAAATGCTCCATATCATTAATTATCAGAGAAATGCAAATCAAACTACAATGAGGTATCACTTCACACCAGTCAGAATGGCCATTATTCAAAAATCCACAAATGACAATTGCTGGAGAGGCTGTGGAGAAAAGAGAACGCTCCTTCACTGCTGGTGGGAATGCAGTTTGGTGCAGCCACTGTGGAAAACAGTATGGAGATTCCTCAAGCCAGAAAGAGAAAGAAAATTACCATATGGGATCACTCATATATGGAAAAAAAAGCATAAATACAAAACAGAGATAGAATCACAGACATAGAATATAAACTTGTTGCCATGGGGGTGGGGGTTGGAAAGAGATAGACTAGGATTTCAAAATGGTAGACTAGATAAACAAGTTTATAAACAAGCACAGGGAAATATATACAAGATCTTATGGTAGCTCACAGAGAAAAAAATGTGACAATGAATATATATATGTTCATGTATAACTGAAAAATTGTGCACTACACTGGAATTTGACACAACATTGTAAAATGATTATAAATCAATAAAATTTTTTAAAAAAATTCATGCAAACATTCATGTTTTGAAGAACATTTTCAAATGTAAATATCACATTAATCACAATGGAATGCTTGCATATAATAAGGGAGTGAAATGTGGGAAAGGGGCCTAACTAAATATGTGTTGTCACACCTTGTTTTAGTGTGCTTCATTTTATTGCACTTTGCAGATATTGAGTTTTATGCAAATTGAAGGTTTGTGGCAACTCTGTGTCAAGCAATTCTATCAAAACCATTTTTCCAACATCATTCGCTCACTTCGTGTCTCTGTGCCATATTCTGGTAATTCTTGCAATGTATCAAATTTTTCCATCATTATTATATTTGTTATTGTAATGTGTGACCAGTGATCTTTGATGTTACTATTGTAATTATTTTGAGGTGCCATGAACCACGCCCGTATAAGACAGTGAACTCAATAAAAATCATCTATGGTTTGACTGCTCCACCAACAGGCTGTTCTCCATCCCTCTCCCTCTCCTCAGGGCTTCCTTATTTCCTGAGACATAACAGTATTGAAATTATACCAATTAATAACCCTACAGTGACCGCTAGTGTTCAAGTAAGAGGAATAGTCACATGTCTCTCACTTTAAATTAAAAGGGAACCTTCCTACACTGCTGGCGGGAATGCAGGTTGGTGTAGCCACTGTGGAAAACAGTATAGAGATTCCTCAAAAGCCTAGGAATAGACTTACCATATGACCCAGTCATCCCGCTCCTGGACACGTATCCAGAAGGAACTCTAATTCAAAAAGACACCTGCACCCCAATGTTCATAGCAGCACTATTTACAACAGCCAAAACATGGAAACAGCATAAATGTGCATGAACAGATGACAGGATAAAGATATGGTATATTTATACAATGGAATACTACTCAGCCATAAAAACCAACAACACAACGCCATTTGCAGCAACATGGATGCTCTTGGAGAATGTCATTCTAAGTGAAGTAAGCCAGAAAGAGAAAGAAAATTACCATATGAGTTCGCTTATATATGTGGAATCTAAAAAAAATGAACGTAAATACAAAATAGAAACAGACTCATAGGCATAGAATACAAACTTGTGGTTGCCAAGGGGAAAGGACAGACTGGGATTTCAA